>NC_133794.1:874887-992779 GCF_003597395.2 Chelonoidis abingdonii | reverse complement strand
GAGCCGGCCGCGCCGCCTCGTAGGACCGGCCGGGAGCGGCCGCCACCCCCTGCGCCCCCGGCCCCAGAAGAGGAGGCCCCTGAGCGCAGCTCCCCGGTCAGCCTGCGGGAGATCGTGCGCTACTTGGGCGGGGATGGGAGCGCGGCCGGGGGCGGCCGGGTGACCCGGGGCCGAGTCCAGGGGCTGTTGGAGGAGGAAGTGGCTCGTGGGAGGCTGGAAAGGACCCGCTTCGGCAGCATCGCTCTGGCCCGGGCGGAAAGGGGGCCCCAGGGCCGCGCCCCCCACGCCAGGGCGCACCGGAGCAAGGTGAGCGCGGGGGGGGAGGGCCTGGGGCAGGTGGCACGAGTGTCGGGGTAGGGGTGAGCGGCGCCCCGGCCCCCGGAGGGACGGGCAGGAGTTGGAGGGTGAGCGGTGACCCGGGAGAAGGGGCATTGGCTGGGGCGGAAAGCCTGGGGCAAGTCGCACGCGAGTATTAGGGTGGTTGGGTGGGTCTCGGGGGAGCAGTCAGGGGACAAGGATCAGGAGGGCGGGGGGAGTGAGCGGTTCCGGGGGGAGGGGCTGTGTCTGGGGTTGGGGAATGAGCGGTGCTCTGACCCCGGATGGGGAGGGTAGTGAGGAGGGGGCAGTGCCCTGGGCCCCAGGGGAGGGTTAGCTCAGAAGAGGGTTAGCTTTGGGTGCTTGGGATAGGACCTGAGTGTGGGGTGGAAAGGACTGCCCAAGAAGATGAGGGCTGGGAGGGTGGGGTACACAGGAAGGAGTTGCACATGGAGTAAAGGGATCAGGGGCTGCTTGAGGCAGGGATGCCTGGGAGTTAGGGGTCAGGCAGCACTCTGGTGATTGTTTCCAGGGAAAGCACCAGTGACCAGACCCTGGGGCTGCCCCTGTCACTCCTGTACAAGCACATGCCTGTGGAGTCACAGGACATGCAAGGTGTGGAGAGACGGTACCGCCTGGGGCACCATGGGGCATCTGGGGTGGGAGGGACCATGGGCAGTGCTAGTCAAAGGAGCTTAGAATGAAAGCGGCTGTGGGAAGCGAGTTGGGTGAGGTCCAAGATTGTTCCAGCTTAGGGTACGAGCACCGCTGTAGCTTCTGATCCGCTGGGGACTCCTGTCCCAGTGAGGTCCTGTGGTGACGCCCGCCCTGGCTGTGATGTGTTGGGCTGGATGGTGTGTGTGTGTGTGTGATGGATGAGTCTGTTCAAACAGCCTCCAGGAGTGCTACTCTCACAGCAAAGCATCCAGGAACAACCCACCTGCAAGCAGCTTCCCGGCAACCGCTCCTGGGCACCGGGCCCAGCCCCGCTGGACAGGCCGCTGGCAACCAGTGAGGGGCCCAGCACAGCCTTATGACAACAGTCTTCCTGGTCCATCTAGCCCAGTAACCTGTCTGAACAGGACAATTAGCGAGTGATCCATCCCTTGTCTGCCAGTCCCAGCTTCTGGCAGTCAAAGGCTTAGGGACACCCAGAGCATGGAGCTGCTTCCTCGACCATCTTGGCTAACAGCCATTGCTGGACCTATCCTCTATGAACTTATCTCATTCTTTTCTGAGCCCAGTTACACTTTCGGCCACTACAACATTCCCTGACCACGAGTTCCACAGGTTGTCTGTGTGTTGTGTGAAGAACTTCCTTGGGTTTGTTTTAAAGCTGCTCCGTATTAATTTCATTGGGTGACCTCTGGTTCTTGCATTATGTGGAGTCAATAATACTTCTGCATTCACTTTCTCTACACCACGCCTGATTGTATAGATCTCTATCATATCCCCCCCTCCGCTTAGTCTCTTTTCTAAACCAAACCGTCCTGAGTTTTTAATCTGTCATACAGAAGCTGTTTCAGCCCCCTAATCATTTTTCAGAGGGCTAGTTGTGTTAGTCTGGATCTG
This sequence comes from Chelonoidis abingdonii, assembly GCF_003597395.2. Lineage (NCBI taxonomy): Eukaryota > Metazoa > Chordata > Testudines > Testudinidae > Chelonoidis > Chelonoidis abingdonii. The sequence continues at coordinate 990,892 of NC_133794.1, read as the reverse complement.
TAAAAGCAGCAAAGAGTCCTGTGGCACCGTATAGACTAACAGACGTATTGGAGCATAAGCTTTTGTGGGTGAATACCCACTTCGTCAGACGCAGCGAATTCACCCACGAAAGCTTATGCTCCAATACGTCTGTTAGTCTATAAGGTGCCACAGGTCTCTCTGTCACTAATCATTTTTGTTGCTCTTCTCCAATGGTAAAGTATCTTTTTCTGAGATGGGGCAACCAAAACTGCATGCCTTATTCCAGGTGTGGGTGCACCATGGAGTCATATAGCGACATTGTGAGATTTCCTCTCTTCCTATCTTTCCCTTTGCTAATGGTTCCTAACATGCAGTTAGTTTTTTGACGGCCCTGCACACTGAGTGGATGTTTTCAGAGAACTATCCACGATGACTCCAAGATCTTTCTTGAGTGCTAACAGCTAATTTAGACTCCATCATTTTGTATCTGTACAGTTGGGATTGTTTTCCAATGTGTGTTACTTTCCATTTATCAACATTGAATTTCATCTGCCATTTTGTTGCCCAGTCACCCAGTTTTGTGGGATCCCTTTGAAACTCTTTCCAGTAAACTTTGGACCTTGAGTAATTTTGTATCTTCTGCAAACTTTGCCAGCTCACTGTTTACCCCCTTTTTCAGATCATTTCTGAATATGTTGAACAGAACAGGTCCCAGTACAGATGCGCTATTTACCGCTTTCCACCGTGAAAACTGACCATCTGATCCTATCCTTTGCTTCCCATCTTTTAACAATCCAGGGCCCCTGATGCAGCCCTGCCAGGCAACCCTACAATCTCTGCCTGTGTTTTGGGGGTGGCTGTGTTCGCTTTGTGCAGTGCCCAGCCCAGTTCTAACTGGAACCTTTGGGCACTACCATAATGTAACTATAATGAGAGCACTCTGCACGGGCCTGGCTGGCAGCCCAGCAATAACAAACGAGGCATCTCTGGCATGGCCTCCTTGTGCAGGCAGCGTCCGGGGGGGAGGCCCCTGATGGAAGGAGAGCCAGATCTTGCTGAAGAACTTGGACTTTCGCTCTGTTTTTGCCGCGATGGTTGTAAAAGAACAAAGTGGGGGGAGGTTTATTTTCTATTTCTATTTAAAAAAACCACATTTTTGTTCCTTTTCAAAGCAGAGGGGCGTGGGGGTGTAATTATCTTCTAAATCCTAACGAGCTATTTTAACAGGCTCTGTTAAAACTAAATTCGGAGCTCCTGGTTTTGCTTGAGACATTTTTGTTGGAGTTAGATTAGCACCTAGATGCCCCAGCTGAGATGGGCAGAGGGAATGGGGCCTGCGCAGCACCCAACCTGAAGGGGCACATCTGAGATTAGGGACCCACCATTGTGCAGAGTGCTGCACAGGCATGTGGGGGGAGAGAGTTCCTGCCCCCAAGAATTTATAATCTAGACAGACAAAGGAAAGATTACCCCTGTTTTACAGCTGGGGAGACTGAGGCGCAGGGCAGTGACTTGCCCAAGGCCACCTGGCAGGCCAGTTTCAGAATTGGGACTAGAGCCCAGGTCTCCTGATTCCTAGGCTGGGGCCACATCCCCTGGACAATGCTGCCTCTGACCTATCTCTGTGTCCAAAGCTCACGTTAAGTCCTTTGTTTACAACAAACTCTCCCCCAGTTCAGTGCTGCCACTGTCAGAGTGATCCTGGTGCTTCTAGGAATGGGTCCAGCTGGACGTGCGCCCGGTATCTGCTCTAGCAGAGGGGTCGCCGTGGCAGCTGGCACTTTCCAGGAGGACGTCTCTTCTGATGAGATAGTTTGGTAGCCCAGCAGCTTCCTGTTTGAGGGTCGATTTTTTTTTTTTATGCTGTCACCAACTCGCTGTGGTTAGATGCTTAGCCCTGCACCCTAAGAGTCGCCTAACACTAGAGCAGGCAGAGTGCTGGAGAAGGGAGTACGGGGACTGGAATAGTGGGGGTGGAGGTCTGTGGGTTGGGCTCAAGGGGCACCTCCAGAGCTGAGGGGACCCAGATTTGGACTAGCAGGGGGTTGCAGGTATGATTGAGGGGCATTGGCAGAGTTGTGGTGGGGGGAACCCCATGGTTGGGATAGCAGGGGGATGTGGGTCTAGACTGAGGGGCATCGGCAGAGCTGATGTGGGCGGGGAGCCCAGGGCTGGGTTAGCAGGAGGTCCTGAGTCAGGGAAAATGGCTAGTTAGGGCCCAATGGTGGATAAAACCAGGAGCCCCAGCTGTGCCCAGAAGATGCCCTGTGCAGGGCAGAGGGGAGCAGCTTCCTCGGGTCTCTAACTCTGGATTCTTGGTGCCCGCAGAAGGCCGGGGAGGAGCCATCGGAGGAGAAGGGGGAGGAGGAAGAGGAGGATGACGAGGCTTCCACCATGTCGGAGGGCTCCGAGACTCCGGACTACGAGGGGGCGGGCGCCGGGGCTGGGTTGGAGAATGATGGCAAAGCAGCCCCCGCTGAGCAGAGCCAGATGAACGGGGACTGTAAGGACAGCAGGCGTGGTGGGAAGGACTGTCCCACGGGGGGTGGCCACGCCAGGGACTTGCACCCGCCGGAGGAGCACTCCCCGGACAAGGGCTCCGAGCGCCCCCACCGTGAAGGCAGCGAGAGGCGTCATGCCAAGGCCTGCTCCCCTGGGGAGAGCGCCTGCCAGCAGTTCGGGATGGGCAAGAAGGAAGGGGGCTCCTACGGGCAGCCAGACAGAGCAGGTATTGGAGTGAGGGAACGCCAGGGCTGGAATTTCTCTTAGGGAAAGGGGGTAAGAGTGAACCAAGGGTCTGTTGGGGTGCGGGGAGGCTGATGAGGTGCAGTGGCTGAGATCACTCGAGAAATGAGTTTGGCGAGTCTCAGCCTTGGGGATGTTGCGAAATTCTGCTCAGCTGGGCTGGCTGTCTGTATTTGGGGACAGTTCTGGAGCTGGAATATCCAGGGGGCTGTAAGATGGGATTGAGGGACATTGGAAGAACTGTGGGAAGGGGGAGCCCAGGTCTGGGATAACAGAGGCTTGCAGGTCAGCATCGAGGATCATCAGCAGAACTTTAGGGGCGGGAGGAAAACCAGGACTATGGGACAAGATTGAGGGGCATCAGTCAGGCTGGAGGAGATCGGGGAGCCAGGGGCTGAGGTCGGCCAGTTTCCTCGTGTTTCTTGGGGAGGTGAAAGCCCTGTCTGTGATTGTGCCATGCCTGACATCCTCTCTCGTTCTCTCCTGCTTGCAGTCTCTCCAGCTGTTGCAGGCGCGGACCCCCCTGTGCCCTTGTCCCCCGGGCGGCCCGGTGTCCAGGCAGCGGACGGGACACCGTTCAGCTGCGTGTAAGTCCTGCGCTCACTGGCTTCTTAACCTGCCCATCCCCCTCGCTGCCACCAGGGGGTGCTCCTTCTGCCCAGTGCCGGGGCTGGTACTTAATCTGTGAGCCCTATGTGAGCCGGTCAGGCTCTAAGATGTTCCCCGTCCCCCTGGTTATCAGCGTCCTCCTTGGCTGGATCCTTAAATCTCCACATGTGACATGTTTCCCTGCTGCTTCTGCCAGCCCCCAGCAACTCCTGGCTGCATCAGTGCCCCCACTCCAATGGGAGCCTTCAGGGCCTGCCACCCCCATGGCAGGGGCAAGGCCCTCCATGCTCTGGCAGCTCCCCCATTTCCTTCCTGCCTCGATTAACCCTTGGCTGCCTGGGACCCCTGTTGCAGGGAGGGACTGGTTCTCAGCCCTGTCCCCTCGAGATGTCAGGGGACTCCCCCTGGTGCTGGTGTGGGAGGGGATGGCACCAGGGAGTTCAGGCCTGGTGACAAAGGCAGGGAGAGGGCTGTGTCTGCCTGGGAGGTAAGGGTTGTGGCCAAGACCCTGATCATTCTGTTCCCCTTCCCCTGCCCAGCTCGGTGAAGAAGGAGAAGCCCTCAGACCCCGTGGAGTGGACAGTGATGGACGTGGTGGATTATTTCACGGAGGCTGGATTTGCAGAGCAGGCATCTGCCTTTCAGGAGCAGGTCAGTGCAGGGCTGATGGATTCTTCCTAAAAGTGTGGAGGGGGGGGGGGGGGGCTTGTGGCCTCACCCCTTCCCCCAAGGACCTGTCCCCCAGCCAAGCCAGATGCTGGAGCTGGGCCGCGGAGCCTGGGCCCCTCCACCTGAAGATGGGGGGCCCTGAGAGCAGCCCCCAACCCATGTCTCCACCCAGGGCAACTGGAGGGTCCATGGCTGTCCGGGTGACCTGGCTCTGGCCTGGGGGTCGGGCCTCGGGGGCTGAAGAGGTGCAGCTGGGCCTTGATAACAGCTGTCTGGGCATGGATCCTCCACTCGCCCTGGGCGGGGGGCCCGAGAGATGGGCACACGGGTCGGATGCTCCTCTTGGCCCCCCTACTCTGGGCAGGCGGAGGGGCCCAGCTTCCCCACAGTTGCCCCAGGGCTGCTCTCACCTGGCTGGCTAGCTTCTGGCCTGGTCAGGGGGCAGGGCCTCGGGGAAGAGGAGGGGCAGGGAGCCAGGCCTGTGGCGAAAAAGGGGACGGGCCTTGACCCCTACTGTTCTGACACCCCTGGGTCAGTGCTCGGGGGTGGGGGCAGCTGCCATCTTGGAGGCAGGGAGCAGTGTGTGGAGAGAACCAGTCCCCTAGAGGAGAAAGGTCCCATTCCCCAGCCCGTCATCCCTGTTAACCCTTCCTCTGTCACCCCTTGCAGGAGATCGACGGGAAGTCCCTGCTGCTCATGCAGCGCACAGACGTCCTGACCGGGCTGTCCATCCGCCTGGGCCCCGCGCTGAAGATCTACGAGTACCACATCAAGGTGCTGCAGCAAAGCCACTTCGAGGAGGACGAGGTGGATTCCTTCCTGGGCTGAGCAGGGAGAGGGGGGTTGCAGCTGGGGCCGAACGGGACTGTGCCAGCCCTTCCCCGGGTGCCTCCCAGCATCCCTCTGTCTCCATGGAAACGGATGATGGGGGGGTGTCAATCAGCCTGGGGCTTTTGGTGCACGGGGGAGAAGAGCCAGGAAATGACCCTGGCGTCCTAGCTGCGTCCTCCCACCTCTCGTGATTAACCCCCAAGTGGCTGGGGAGGAGTAGAAAAAACTGTGGTGGGGAGGGAGTGAAGGCGTAGGATTCAGAGGAGGGGTTTACAGGGGTGTTTTTTTTGGGGGGGGGGGGCGGTCAGCACCCAACACTGCCCCCCTGGCTCCTCCACTGTGTGTGTATTCGCTTGGTTAGTCTCATGTCATAGCATCGTTGGCCATTTCAAGCTGGGGACAGGTGGGAGAGGTGGATTTTTCACTCATTTTGTGCCCAGGAGATGTCTGAGGACTTTGGTGAAGGCCTCTTTTAGCTCTGTTCCCCGCCCCCCCCCGCCCAACTCAGGACATGGCACTCTGGTTTGATCTCCCCTCCCCCGCCCCCAAACATCTGCTCTCCCTGCTGTCCGGATGGGGTGGGGCAAGGATTTTTTGGGAATAGGTGGGGCACTGGGGGGTGCCCTGCATCAGGGGAAGGTTTTAACACGGGATCCTTTTTATTCTCTGGTTGGGGCGGGGGGGGTAAATTTTTTTTTTTTACACATATGGTTGCTACCCAGAGTCAGTCGCTTTTTAATATCACACCCTCCCCTCCCCCCACTTCCTTTTTTTTAAATAAAAAAAAATATATCTGAAAAACAAGAGAAACACCAATCGGTTCATATTTCTGGACCTTTTCAGGATGGGAGCGGGAGGGCAAAGCTTAGGACAGCTGAGATGTGAATCATGCTTTTGGGAGGGGGCTGGGAGTCAGGACTTCTAGGTGCTGTGCCTGGCTCTGGGAAGGGAATGTGGGCTAGTGGTTAGGGTGGGGGCTAGGGGTCAGGGCTCCTGGGTCTGTCCCCAGCTCTGGGAGGGGAGTGGAATCTAGCAAGATTATTCCCACTTTAGAGAGAGGATGATCAGTGTTTAGATCAGTAGCACAGAGCCCAGGAATCCTGACTTCCAGCTGCCCCTCTCTCCACTAGACCCCACTTTCCTCCCAGAGCTGGGGGTGGAACCCAGAAGTCCTGTGCTTTGGCACCTTCCTCTCCCACCCCCCAGCCCCCCGCAGCCTTTGGGGAAGCAGGTTGTTAAGAAAGGAATGCTGGCTTCCTGTTAGCCCAGCACTGAGGGTCCAGTTCCCAGAGGATGGAGGTGTTTCCTCTTGTGCTGACCCCGTCCCAGGTAAGAGTTTGGGGGCAAGGGGTTTGAATTTCAACTCACCTGACTCTGCTTCTGGGGGACAGAGGAGGAGTGCTAGGGAACCCCTTGGGGCCAGAGCCCTTCCTCTCCCCATGCTCCTGAAGGCTACTTTGAGTGCCCCAACCAGTGCCTGATTGTTGGAGGTGCTTTCTCCTCGTGCTAACCCCAGTGCCCTGTGAGGGGTTGCCGTGCTGCAGGGTGGGGGCTCTGTAGGGGGCACTTTCCCTTGATGGTCAATGTGGGCCCCAGTGTCACACCAGGGGCCATCTTGCTGCAGGGAGTGGGGCAGGAGCTCAGCAGGGGGTGCTGGCCCCAATAGACAAAGGCAGGATCATTACTCCCATTGTATAGGTGGGGAAACTGAGGCCTGGAGTGTTAAGTGACTGTCCCAAGGTCCCAGGTGGAGTCTAGCAGAGCTGGGAATTGAACTCTGATCTCCACAGGCCTCCTTGCATGTCTGATTCTGCTGGGCTCTGCCTAGGCCAAAGGTCAGGCAGAGCAGGGAGGAGTTGATCTGTGGGAAGAGGGGGCCGTGGAGAAATGGTGATGTGCTGAGCTGGGTTTGTCCATTGGCACCCCCCAGGCAGTGTCTGTGCCCCCCGCAAGGCACGCAAGCTCCCCTCTGATAGCGCTGGGGTGGGACAGAGCCTGCCCCCCTTGTGGAACGGCAGCACTGCACCTGGAGCAAAGTTAGAACTGTTGATCACCCATCACAGAGTGGAGGGAAGATGAGCTGGGGCTGTCCCCTGGTGGAGGTGGGGGCCAGGTGATTCTCTTTCCCCACTGAAGGGGGGAGAGGAAGCTTGTGCCTCTTCTGCTGCCCCTGATGGCAGCTGCCTTCTGGTGGGGAAAATAGAAATTGCCAGCCAGAGCCTCCGCCCCCCTGTTCTACCAAGCCTCTATCCCTGCGCTGGGAACGCCCACTGGCTACTGCCAAGGAAGGTGGAAGAAGCCGGCAGATCTCGTTCTGGTCTCTGGGGGAGAGTGGTTTAAAGCGTGAGGTATAATATCCCTGCCAGAGGAAAATTACAATTCTGTAAACATCCAAGGTGGGGCTTGGTGACCTTGGTTCCATGGAGGAGGAGGACAGGATTAGTGGGAGGGGACTTCAAAGACCGAGAAAGCAAAAGGGATCTAGACCCAGATCCTCACCGGTGGATTGCAATGACTTCCTGTTGATTTCAAAGGGAACTAAATCTTTCTGACCATCCAATTTATCCAGCAATATCAGCTAGGAAACAATAATCTTTAGCTCTCCCATAGCACCCTTTACAAAAGTGATCAGTATCATATCCCTGCTTTATAGCTGGGGAAACTGAGGTACAGAGCAAGGACAGGACATGCCTGAGGTCACCCAGCAGAGCTGGGACTGGAATCCAGGTCTGTTGGCTTTGTCCCTGTGAGAAGACTGGGAGATCTTTAGCTGCTTTGGCAAAGCTTGAGCTGTCTTTTTATTTAAGTGCCCAACTTAAGATGCTGCTGTGGCCTGTATCAGTGAGGGGATGCTCATACTTTCTGAAAACCAGACCCGACCCTCCCCCACCCCTCTCTGCTGCCTCTTTCAGGCACTGTTGATTAACTCCCCATCCCAGTGGGGAGTGTTCCTATGCCAGCTGTGGGCCACCCAAATGGCCTGCACAAGAAAGAGATGGGAGATCATCAGTGGCCTTAGGGGATGGGGTGGGGAGTGGAAAAGCCAGTGCAGGTTTGGGAAGCATCAGAGGCTGAACATTTTATTACAAGTTAGAAGGTCTTTGCTGTATTTTACTCTTGCTGTAAAGAGGTGGGTTTGGAGACTCTTGGAGTGGGAATTAAGGGCCCATCACCAACCTAAAGAGAAGCAGCCCTGCTCTAGTGCAATTCTCCAACCCAAGGGGGTTCCCATTCAGCAGAGTGTGACCCCAGAGAGGCAGGGGGTTAGAGCAGGAGTCTACGGCTATGAGGTGTGAGGTCATGTTGCTGCTCAGCTGCCAGCAGCTATGACCCTGTGGGAGCTGTAGCAGCCCAGCTAGTGTGGGTGTATTTAGCTTCTAAACTAGCTGGTGAGAGAGCTTAGCATCAGTGGGGCAGTTCTCTGAAAATGTCACCTCACTGGGCAGCTGTGATCAGAAAGGCCAGGCACAGAAAATACCATGAGCCTATGCTCATGGGGCATCCCCTGCCCCCTTGAGCACTGTGTGCGGGTCTAGCTGCCCCATCTCAAAAAGGCTCTAGGGGAAACTGGAAAAGAGTCACAGAAAGGAAACAAAGATGCCCAGGGATTGGGAATGGCATCTACACAGGGGGAGATTAAAGCAATTTGGCCTTACAGAGAGGTAAGGGGGGAATATAGAGGACTATAAAATGATGACTGGCAGAAAAGTGGTTACATCTTTTCCACAATACAGAAGTGTGTGGGAAGGGGGGGGGGGTCAGCTGATGAGATTAATAAGTAGGTTTAATACAAAGATGAGGAATGTAAAATAACTGTCTCAGAAGGAATTCTTTGGCAAGGGTGCTGGGGGTGGGGTCATAGTGGATCACAGAAAGCCAACATCATTGTGGGATGTAATAGCAGGGACATTATAAACAAGATAATTCTTCTGTGCTGATTAGGCCTCAACTGGAGTATTGTGTCCAGTTCTGGGTGCTGCATTTCAGGAACAATGTGGATAGGGTGACCAGATGTCCTGATTTTATAGGGACAGTCCCAATTTTGGGGTCTTTTTCTTATATAGGCTCCTGTTACCCCCCACCCCCTGTCCTGATTTTTCACATTTGCTGTCAGGTCACCCTACAAGGGACAAATGGGAGAAAGTCCAGAGAAGAGCAACAACGATTAAAGGGCTAAAAAATGTGACCTATGAGGGAAGATTGAAAATGTTGGGTTTGTTTAGTCTGGAGAAGAGAAGACTGAGAGGGGTAGGAACATGATCAGTTTAAGTACATAAAAGGTTGTTACAAGGAGGCAGCTGAAGAATTGTTCTTAACTTCCGAGGATAGGGCAAGAAGCAATGGCCTTAAATTGCAGCAAGGGCAGTTTAGTTTGGACATTTGGAAAAACTGCCTGTCAGGGTGGTTAAGCACTGGAATAAATTGCCCAGGGCAGTTGTGGAATCTCCATCACTGAAGGTTTTGAAGAAGCAGTTAGACAAACCGCTGCCAGGGATGATCCAGCTATTGCTTTGGGTGCAGTGGCCTGGACTAGATGAGCTATTGAGGTACCTTCCAGGCCTGTGAGGTCTTTTCTCCACAATTAACTTAGTGCCAGGGTGCTAGCCCAAAGTATACCCGACTTCAAGAAAGAACTCGCTTGGTTCATGTAGAATAGGGTCAGTACTGGCTCTTGGCCAGGGATGCAGCCTTCTACTTGCATTGATGTTAAACCCCTGACTGCCAAAGCCAATGCCCAATCACACATGCCTTAGTCTGTACACTCTCCCTGAGGCTCTGTTTCCAGCAGCCCCAGGATGGAAATGCAGGGAGGGGATGGGGGAAAAGGGGATTCCCAGGAGGGAAGGGTTAGCCCTCCCCCAACTGAGATCATGGTGCCAAGCTGGAAGGATGCATTTAACCCAGACCTGGTCCGGGTGCGGAAACAGAGATTTCTTCCTACAGCTGTTTTAAAGTAACCTCACTGGAGGGACTCACCAGCTGCAGCTTAAGACCGTTGTGTGCCAATAGCACCTCACAGAGGTTGTGTGACATACTTGGCTACCATCAGGCCCAGGGCTGTGTCAGTTCACTAGGGCATAGGAGGACCACAGAGGCAAAGAGACGGGTGTGTTGGCCTAGACTAGTTAAAACAGCAAGGGGCTGGTACACGAAAGGCCACAGGACTAAGTGATCACAACAAGTGTTTCCTATGGGTCCAGCCCTAGCCTCAGGCCTTCCCTGCCTCAAGGCAGTGCTTGGACAAAGGATTATTTGATGGAGATTGGTAATAGCCAGTTATTATTAAAGGCTGCTGCTTGTTTGCAAAGTCTCAACTTCCTCTGGTTGAGTTCAGGCCAACCTTTCAACACGGTGTAAAACAGTTCCCAAAGAGGTGGATTATCCCATTACTGCTCCCTTGCTTAGGCACCTGTGAGTGGGAGGCAGTTCTTGGGTCAAGCATGGCTTCTGCTTTCACCTTGATCATGTGACATCGTCTACCACAGCTACTACTGGCCTCTGGTGAAGCCAGGGACTTGGCTGGAGCCTGCTATATTCTCAGAGAAGCTGCAATGATGCATACAACCACTGCATCCTCCCCCTCTGCCTCCAGCTGCTCCAAGCCTGTGTTCAAGATCTCTGGATGCAGGGAGGCAATAGAACCTGCAAGTCAGGACACTGCATTCTGGTGCAAGCTCCATCCAGTTTCTTCCCCTCTCAGCCTAAATTTCTCCTCCCACCCTTCTTAGGGTATAAGCTCTGAGATAGGCCATCCCTAACTGTGCAGCACCCAGACCCGTGGGGCTCACTCTCACTTGGGGCCTGTTGGGATTATAAACCTTGGTTCACCCAGTCTGAAAATTCAGATACTACCATGTGGTGACACAGAGATCCCCTTCCCCACTCCATCCTAGGTCACGAAAGGAAGATGCCAACACCTGAGCAGCATTTTTAATTCATCTTTATTAAAAACCTACTGTCTCTTTAAAAAAGCCACTGCTATTGTTTAATGAGTTTCCTGTTCAGTTTGCTATGTTAGAACAAAACCAGCAGGACACACGTCACTGAAAATGTCACTTGTTCACCGCAATCACTTGCGCCACTACAGCTAGGAAGGCAGCTAGAGTCTCTACAGTTCACGACACTGTTACACACATCAGCAGGCTGTGGCTCCAAGATGCAGCCTAACTGCACAGAGACCCATGGACTGGGAACAGCTGAAGAGCTGGGCTCTGCTACTCCAGTGCTTTCCCCTTTGAGATCCAAGTGTTAGAGAACATAGGCTCATCTCCTTGAAGTCAGACAAGTCCAGATGGCTGAGGGGCAGCAGGCTGCACCGAGTTACATGGCTGGGTTGACATCTGGCTCCTCTAAGCTTCAGTAGAGTTGTGGCTAGGCCGTGGCAGGAAGCCTGCTGCCACCTCTCCATGGGCTGAAGTCATCTGGCAGCCTTGGGGTTCCTCCAGCAAGGAGCTTCCCAGTGGAACTTTATGGAAAATGCTCAGAGAGTTTGGTGCCATCCATGGCTCACCTGAGGGCCTCAGTGGGCACGGAGAACAGACCCTTGCTGTGCTGAAAAGCACCAGAGAGGCCCCTGCCATAGCATCCAGCCCAGTGCCTCCCCTGGAGCCAAGCAGCACCACAGAGGGAAGTAGGGCAGAGCTGTTATGGTGGAGATGGCACCAGTGCCTTCCTCTCTGCCACCAGGAAGCTTGACCTGGGCAGAGTATTCTTGTAATCCAGCCTGCCTGTCGACACAAAGGGCGAGCAGCTAGGGATTGCTGGGGTGCAGGGCTGCCACACAACATGCCCCCTTGCCACAGGCTCAGCCCCTGCAGGAGAGGAATTCCCAGCCCCCCTCCAAGCCTCTCTACTCCCCTATGAACCTCCCCAACCCCCACCTGAGGAGCCAAGCCTTCAATCCACCCCCAGGCCTCTCAGCTACTGGAGTTGTGGCTGGCCAGCGGCAGTTAACGGAGACAGTAGATCTCTGCATAAAGGTACACCCACAGCAACAAAATAACCACACTCAGCCAACCCCACATCCTCACAATGCAACAGCTGGAACATGAGCCAAGTCCTCTGCTGTCTTCCAACACAGCAGGCAAATCATGTCAAAAACCACACCAAGGCATGCAGCACACCCCCTTCCCCATTAGCCCAGCTCCAAGAGCACAGGAGGAAATTAGGGAACATTCATTGAAGAGTTGGGTTCAGCTTTAAGGCCATGTCCTTCTTCCTCCCCTCCTGCCACAAGCTAGGCAGATCATGGACTCAACTGACCCACCATGGCCTTGAGAGTGTCTTTGAGGGATGAAGAGCTGCTGGGCAAGGAAGGTCCCACCCCCCATGGCTTCAGTTCTTCCAGCCACACGATGGGTGGTTGGCACTGTTCTCCTGAAGGAATGAGGCCTCCTCTAGCAGTGGGTGGGAAGGAGGTGAAGAGATGGGCATGGCTGTTTGAGAACTGGCTGGAAACTGCTAGCCTCTGCCGAAGAACCTGTAGATTTTAGATCTGTTATGGAGGCCACCAGGGCTAACGAACTAAAATGGTCTCTTGGGAGCCCAGGTATGTGGAGGACAGGGGCTGTTGTAGGATCACCCCACCTTATGGGGGGGGGGGGGGTTGTAAGTTTTGCCCATCCTGCTGTTAACCCTCCACCCCTTCAGCTGCAGCATCTGGGAGCTCTATGGAGTTGGGGGAGGGGATGAGAGCAGAATTTGGACATTTGAAACTGAAGTCAAGGACTCAGGGGAAGCAGCTAAACCTCACCCCAGCACAAGTTCTTCCAGTGGCTGCCTCTGCCTAGTTACAGAGCCTTAACTTGGGAAGCCACTTGCTGCAGTGTGGGCCAAGAGGTAGAAGGAAGGTTCTGCATGGCTGGATCAGAGGCACTGACCACCTCACCATGCTTGGTCCCCCAGAAAAGCCAAGGGAAGGAGAAGAGCAGATCACAGGAGGGATTTAAGCCACAACAGGCAGAGCCTTCACCCAGAGGAGGTGTGGGAAGGAGGGGGTGAAGCTGGTGCAGGTGGGAGAAGTCAGTGGAAGGTCTCCACCTCCACCACTGTCCAGTCGCCCTGGGGAGATGAGACATCCTCGGGGGAGAAGCTGGTGACTGAGGTGATGCTGGCCCGAGACTCATCCAATGGTGACAGCAGGTCTGTCCACTTTCCGAGCTCCACCTCACTCATGACAGGGGCACCTCTGCTCCCCACAGGTGCCTCCCCAGTGGAGGAGAAGAGCAGAGTCCGGCTGATCAGCTGCTGCATGACAGTTGCTTGGAGGCTGCCCAGGTGCAGGGGGGCCTTGTCGCAGGGGATAGCAGGGAGGAGCTGGCAGCTCCCATCCTCCTCCTCTTCTGGCACCTGTCCAGGAGTCTCTGCGCCTCCTTCCACCTCGTAGATGGTGGAGAGGATTTCAGGGGGGCAGGGTCCCCAGGAGAAGGGCCCCAGGCCACCCCCGCTCTCACCTACAACAGGGCACAGGAGCACGGGTTGGAGAGAACTGCCCATGGGAGGGGTGTCAAGATGGATGAAGGAGAGACAGGGGGCACCAACAGGACAGACTGGCACAGGCACACACAGACAGGCAGGGAGAAGAGTCCAGGCAACATCCAGGGTTAGCCCATTTGATACCACCCCAACCAGGCAAGATGCCCAAAGTGGATTCAACTAGGAACTGGCTCCTGCTTCTCTGCCTAAGGCTAGATCTTTGGGATGGCTTCATGGCAGTGATGCCCAGGAGGGAAGCATGGTCTTGGGGGCAGTATCCTAAGCAGAGCAGCTAAAGAGAAGGCTAGTGGCACCTCCTCTGCTTCTCCCCTGAGATGCTCTTTGCTGGGTGGAGCTATTGGTGCTGCAGTGAGTTGGCCAATGGATGCAACATTGCCTGCTACCAGAACTGCATGTCTGAGTCCTGCACTGCAGCTAGGAACCAGGGGTTTAGTGCCAAGGAGGACAGAGTCTGGCAGTAGAAGCCTAGATTAGGTCCATCTTCTACCAGCCATGAAGCTTTGATTTAAGCACAATGCAATGGGACCAACCTAGGCACAGCATCCTTTGGCTGTTTTAGTTATGTCTCCATGGCAACCACATCACTGAGGCTGGAGCACCTGGAGCTGCCCATAGAACTGGGTCTCAGGTCATGGCAGTGGCCTGATCTCTGGGCTAGGTCTGTCCAAGGGAAGGTACTACAGCATCAGGTGCTCTGGTTCTCAAAAACTACAGTCTGTGGACCCAGGAAAGTTCCCTTGGACCAAAAGGTCCAGGAGATGAGGGCTGGTGGGGTCTACAAAAATCTGCCCACCACACGGTGGTCCAGGGAAGGCTTGAGATGCTCTCCACCCCATAAAGAACTTCCACATGATGGCCGAACTATCTCCTGGAGAACCCATGGCAACAGAAGGACTATGGCTAAGACCAGACATTCTAGTCTGCCGAGAGACTACAAACCAACCAGTTAAGATGTCAGCCATGATAGATGGCTGCTCCCTAGCCCCTACCCCAAATCTACTTGGCCCTGCTGCCAATCACCCCCTCCCCCCATGTCCCCTCAGCAGCCCAGGCTAAGGGAGGGGTGGAAAGAGTCCTGCACAAAAATACAAAGAACAGGCCAGGAGGTCAGATCCAGATAAGTGACTCTTTATTCAACGTACTGAAAGGCTAAAAAAAGTTTGGCCCCCCAATCTCCCACCCCAAAAGGGAAGAACATTAAAACACAGACGCCTTCCCCCTAGGTGCCAGTGATCATGGGGGAGAGCCTGGTATTTTTGATCTAGACAGAAAAACGTAGGCTATGACCGAGGGACTGTACAGAGACATCAGACCCATCTGGCTAGGTGGGAGATACACGGTGGGGGAGAGGAGACACTTATGAGGGGATTCCCTTCAGCAGGGGACACTATTGCACATGACTGAGTTAAGCTTTAAGGTACCGCGGCGTTGGCACTTGGACACACACGGCAGGCTCCTCTATACATTACCTGCCGCCGGGCCACGGGGAGCGGTGCCATAGGGCTGGGAGGCCAGCTCCTCCTCGTCCGCTGGACCCATCTGCAGGGGGTGCTCCAGCTGGCAGTCCCAGTCCCCGGGGTGGGAGATCTTGCCATGCTCTTCCACCTCGGGGAGGCTGGCCGGTTCCAAGCCCTTGGGGATCTGGTCTCTGGTGCTCTCGGCTGAGTGCTCTTCGCTCTCTAGGGAGGAGAGGCCGGGGCTCTTTCCGCAGCTGTCAGTGGAGTGGAGGTGGAAGGCGGCGTCGAAGGAGATGGCCGAGTTGGTGGAAGCTGGTGTCCCGGTGCCAGCATCACCCGAGCCCAGGTCCTCCGACTCCTCCAGGGATGGGTTGTGGGGTGGGGAGGGCGCCCGGCACACCAGGGGCTTGCCCATGGCAGGGAAGCCAGGCTCCTTCAGGAGGTCTCCATCCAGGTCCCCCTCCTCCTCAGAGGACACTGTGGGCTCAGTGGGCGGGTCACCTAGAAGCTCGTCTGCTGGGAGGGTCTCTGCCTCGTCATCCCCTTTGTCCATGTGGATCCCCAGGTCCTGCTCCCCTGGCAGGTCCTCCAAGGGGCTGCGGGGGAAGCTCTGTTCTAGCTTCTCGTCTGACTTGGACTCCACGCCAGAGCTGCTGTCGTAATCCCGCAGCTCCTCCGGGGTGCTGGTCTCACTGCTGCTCTTGCCGGCCAGGTCGGGGCCGCTCAGCGTGCTGGACTTGGAGGAGCGGCTCTTGGACAGCCCCTCCGACTCGGCGCTACTGGATGACAGCTGGCCCAGGGGTGGAGGGCATTGGGCTGGCTCCTGCAGCAACTCCAGGCTCTTCAGGGGCAGGCTCTGAGGCTTGTGCACAGTCACCTCGGGACCCAGTGGTGACTCCCATTGGGCGTGTGGCTCCAGGTCCTCCAACACATCAGCCCCACCCTTCAGTGGGGGCTCCCCTTCCATGGGCCCCACCTCAGCAATGTCTCCAGGAGAACCTAGGTGGGTGCATTGCAGCTCAGCTTCCTCAAGGCTTCTTAAGGTGACTCTGGCCAGTTCAGCACCAAGGAGGGAAATGCCAGGAGAAGTGACACTGGGTTGGTCTTCAGGGCCCTTGCTGTCCTCACAGAGCTGTTCTGCAGGGAGAACAGCCTCCTTTGGCCCATGCCCTGCATGGATGGGCTCTCTGCTGAGCCCCTCTATCAACTGGGAAGCAGCCACTGCCTCCTCTGTACTAGTCACTCCTTCGGCATCCAGATCCCCCATCTTCCCAGAGCCTCTGTGAGTGCCCTGGGTTCCTCTCTCCAGGGGAAGAGCATCCTGGGTCTCCTGTCCACACCCTGGCAGGGTCAGAGACACACTCCAGTCCCTCTCCTCTCTCAGCTCCATGGCTCCTGGCTCTGCCACATCTTCTGGGGAGGAATCCTCCAGGCCAACCCGAGGAAGCGAGTCTGTCTCATGCGTCGACCACTCTGCCTTTGGCTCATCCGGCATCTCTTCCTCCTGCTCCCCTCCTCGCAGAAGCTCTGCCAGGTGCTTTGGTGACCCACATGGAGATTGCTGTCCCCCTGTGCCACCCCAAGGAGCCTCTTCACTGAGGGGCAGCATCTGGGAGGCCCCAGCTGAGCAGGAGGAATCCAGCTGGGCTGAGGCCAGGCAGGTCACATCCTGAGCCACTCTTCCTTTGCTTTCTGGCCACAAGTCCAGGTGCTCAGCAGCCATCGGGGCTTCCTGGCAGGGCAGTGGTTCCCCCTGGGCTGTTGGACGAGTCTCACAGGGGTCTAGAAGCATAGATGGAGTGTCCGCCAGGTTCTGCTCTCCCTGGGGTTTGAGTGTCACATCGGGAAGCTCTGTGCCTGCTGGGGGCAGCATCTCCCTGGGAGGAGAGCCCACCCCTTGTGGTGAGGAGAGACCGATCAGCTGCTGTTCTCCAGGACAGCTGTCTTGGCAGGATAGAGGGTTGGCAGCCACCAGCTCTGGGCCAGATGAGCCTCCTGCTTCCTGGGATGCTCCATCTCCAACCACCCCTTCCAGGTGTCTGGTGGGTGTTTGTTCTGCTCCTGGCACCTCTGGCCTATAGCTCTCGGGATCACCCCCATCTGCAGGGACTGGCTTGGGCAGAACTGGGCCCACCTCCAGTGTTAATCCTTGCTCATCCAGAGGTCTCACACTGCCCTCGGGGGCTGCCCTTTCTGTGCCAGGCAGGACATCAGGAGAGGCCAAAAGGACATCAACAGCAGCTTCCTTAGTCTCTCCCTGTCCAGGGGAAAGCAGCTTTTTCCTGGGCACAGGCACTGGCTCCAGGTTGTAGCTAGCCTCCTTCTTAAGGGGCTTCTTGCCAGGGCTCCCAGCGGACAGCCTCTTTGGGGTGGAGGCCGCTGCTGTCTGTGGGGTGGCAGGATGGCTGCCCCCTGCCTTGGGAGGGGTCTTCAGCCCCTTTGGCTTCTCCAAGGCCTTGGGAGTGGCAGGAACTGGGTGGCTCTTGGGCTTGGGCTCTGCCAGGAGCTTAGCTTTGGCAGTCTTGGTCGGGCCAGCAATCTTGTTGAGGGTGGGGTTTGAGCCTGACAGCCGGGCCCTGGAGACGGGGGCAGCTCTGACGAGGTCTGTAACGGACAAGAAAGAAGTCAGGTCTCAGGGCTAGGCCCTAGACTTATAGCCAATTGAAAGTCCCTTCTGGGGTAACAGCACCCTGGGAAAGCCACTGACTCCCACTAGAGTGGCCCAATTCCCACCTCACTCCATGGGGCAAGGATAGAGCAGGCTTTAAGCCATCTTGGTAGTGGTCCTAGTGATGGCCCTGTCCCCAGAGTAACAAGAAGCAGCCACGGGGCTGCTCCAACTCATGCGCTGCCTTCAGAGATGAGAGAATATCCCTAGTGCAGTGCACTCCAGCTGCATCCTAATGCCCAGGGCTAGGAGCAGAGCCTTGGGGTCTGCTCCATGCTGGCTGGGGTCCCCATCCCTCCAGCATGGTGAGTGGGGGGAGAAACTCTCAGAGGAGCTGAGACCCAAGCAGCATGCAGGGGCACTGGGGTAACAAAGTGGGGGGTGGAGCTCGTTCCTCAGACATCCCACAGTGCCCTTTGCTACAGCAGATGGGCCACCCCCACTCCTGCCCAGAGTCGGGACAGCCTGGTGTCCTAAGCTGGCAACCTATGAATACACCTCGCCCTTTGCCCCAGGCACCCTCCCATGGGATCCAACCAGACACTGAATCTCAGAGGCCCCGGCTGCCCACACCGTGGAGTCACCGTAGCTTGCTGGTGTCAGATCTGAGCCCCCAACCAACGCTTAGTCATGAGGCACCTGTACCTTTCTTTGCAGAGGCGGTCATGTTTTTCTGCTGCTGCGGTACTGCTGAGGCCTGGCCACCAGGTGGCGCCATCTGCTTAGGTTTGGCCACAGCTGGTTTGTTACTGGTCAGGGCTCTGGCGGAGACCACTGTGGTGTCCTTCGTCCCTGGAGCAGGGGGTCTGAAACCAGAACAGAGAGGGGTGAAGAGATAGAGAAGCCACCATGTGTTTGTCTCGGGTCCATGTCACACCCTGAATACCTAGCTCTTCTACACACTTCTCCCACAGAGCTCAAAGCCCTGTTCTCCCCACTCTACACATGGGGAAACTGAGGCACAAGGCAGGGCAGTGACTTGCCCAAGGTCACCCAGCAGGTCAATGGCAGAGCTCGGAATAGCACCCAGGTTGCCTAAGAGCCAGTCCTGCGCTCTGTCCACCAGAGGGACCGAGCGGGTACAGCCCAGGGGATGCCAGGACAAACTCCCCCAGTGCACACACTGCTGTACCACAGAGGGACTGCGCAATAGCAGCCTGCAGGGGTCTGAGACGGATGTTCCCCACCCTGACTGGCTGACTCCTTGCTCCCTGACTAGCTCGAGGAAAGGTTCCTGTCACTGTAGCATCGGAGCACCTCACCTTCTTTACTGCTGTTACTCCAATGTACCCAGGAGGGGAAACTGAGGCAAAGGGGACAAAGTGACTTGCTCAGTCTCGCACAGGGAGATTGTGGTGGTGCTGGGAACTGAACCCAGGTGTCTTGAGTCCCCAGCTCACGTTCCAGCCACTGGGCCGCCCTTTCCTTTCTGCACCAAGAGGCACTTGGTCACCTGCCAAACAAATCCAAGCCTTCTAGGCCCTCTGCCAGCACAGCCCAGCAGCTTAGGGCATCTGAATGGAGGCCACATTCTGCAAGTAGAGGCTCACCCTCTGGAGAGGTCTGACTGGTGCCCCTCATCACCCCCTTTGTCTCCCAGCTGCAAGCCCCCTTGGCAGGCAGGACGTACCACTGCTGCAGCGCCTCTGAACACAGCTGCTGAGTCCATCGGGCTTGGGGGTACAGTAAAACCCCTTCTGAGCCACAGCGGATTAGCCCCACCAAATCCACACTGAAGGGCAGCTTGCCAGGCCTCCCCCCAGTGCTGGGCTCAGGGATTTGAGAGAGAAAACGTGAAGAATGTTTGATGTCACAGCCAAAGCAGTTTCCCACTAACCTGCTGGGTGCGGTGCTGAGAGCCTTCTAACCCAGGGGTGGGTAAACCACGGGCCGCAGGCCGGATCTGGCCTGTCAGGGCTTTGGATCCGACCCCCAAGGTTGCCACTCCCATGGCACTACGGGTCCTGCGCCGCTCCCAGAAGCGGCTGGCACATCCCTGTGGCCCCTGGGGGAAGGGTGGCAGAGGGCTCCGCATGCTGCTCTCATCTGTGGGTACTGCCCCCCACAGCTCCCATTGGCTGGGAACAGGGAACCGCAGCCAATGGAAGTTTTGGGGGAGGGACCCACAGGCAAGGGCTGCACACAGAGCCCTCTGCCCCCTCTCTCCCGGGGGCCACAGGGATGCGGTGCCGGCCACTTCCGAGAGCAGCGTGGGGCCAGGGCAGGTGGGCAGCCAGCCTGCCCTGGCCCTGGTGTGTGCTGCCACCACCCTGGAGCCACTCCTGGTAAGCAGCACTGGGCCAGAGCCTGCACCCCACACCTCAACCTCCTTCCAAGCCCCCTGCACCTAAACCCCCTTCCCTGAGCCCCCTCCTGCTCCCTGCACTCCTCCTCTGTCCCAACCCCCTGCTCCAAGTCCCTTCCTGCACACTGCACCCCCTCCCACAGCCCAACCCCCTGCCCCAGCCCTACATTCATGGCTCTGCATGCAATTTCCCCACCCAGATGTGGCCCTCAGGCCAAAAAGTTTGCCCACCTCTGTTCTAACCCCACCAGCGCACTGGAAAACACAACTAGCTGCTCAAGTGAAACTGACAAGCTTGACTCATCTCAGGAGAGTGAAACTGAGCAGCCAGCACTAACTGCAAAGAAAGACACTCACCCCAGTCACATCTCTGCTTTCATCCCTTAAATGCCCCACCTGTGGTCCTTTGCACCCATGCAAGAGTGCTACCAGACTAGAACAGCATCTGGTCTGTGTGGCAGTCCAGAACCTCTCATTGAGGCTCACTGCACTTCCCTCCCGGGGCAGCTCTGGGGTTGGGGGGCGGGGAAGGGGGCAAGTGGGGCAATTTGCCTCAGGCCCTGCAGAAGCCCCCACAAAGTTTTTCGGGGCCCCTGGAGTGGGGTCCTTCACTCACTCTGAGGACCCCAGAAAACTCTTGCAGGGCCCAAGCCCCCAGAGCTTCTTCTGCTCCAGGTCTTCATGGCAATTTGGTGGCAGGGAGTCCTTCCATCCCGGGACCCCCCCGCTGAAGTGCTGGGTCTCTGCCGAAGACCTCAGGCCCCCTGAATCCTCTGGGCAGCCCTGCCCTAGTTTGCTTACGAGAGGAGGGGGACTGGACTTTATGACCTCTCGAGGTCCCTTCCAGTCCTAGAATCTATGATCACATGGGGTGTGTCAAAAGCTTCACTAAAAATCAAGATACATCATGTCTATGGCTTTCCCGCCACCCACTAGGCCAGAATGGGTTAATGGATTTTAAGTGACGGTGATGACCCATTGATACAGCTCCCTAAGGGATGTGGTGGTTTCTCCATCACTGGAGGTCTTTAAAAAAAAACCCCAAGCCTGGATGTTTCTCTAAGGATGCTCTAGTTCAGCCACAGCTACTGAGTCAGGGGACTCCTGTGTTGCGCAACACATGAGCACGGCTGTCTCCTCTAGCCTTCCATGAAGAAAAGCAGCAGCTATTTCTTGTCATCCCTTTGGCTTGTTACACAACATGAAGAAAGCTCCCGTTGGGGCCCAGATAAGTCTGTTTCCCAACTATGCACAAAACGCGCAGGACTAGTCACCTCGGGCCTGCTGCTCTAACAGCTTTCAGAACCTAGGGCACTGTGGGAGCCAGAAGTCCCAAGGGACACTGGACGGTTCCATATGCTACAATTCCCACCGTCTAGGCTGCATAAACACAGGCCAGGCAACCCACTTGGTGCTTTGTGCATCAGGCAGGTTCATGTCTATCTGAGCCAACGCATCGCCTGTAGAAAGACATCCAGGCTCAGTTTAGAGGGATGGAGAATCTCCCACAGCTCTACATGAACGGGCCCAGTGTTCTCAGGGCTAACAATTCACACTTCATGTCTAATCCGAATTTGGACGGCTTCAGCCTCATTGATCTCATTCGGACTTTGGCTGCTAGATTAGAGAGTTGTCTACTACCAGAAGTCTTCTCTCCCCTTAGGGCCACAGGGATATTTTTGTCTCATGGTATGAGAAGCCACAGTTCATCTCCAACAGGCGGCATTTACTGAACCCCAGACAAGCCTCCACTTAGCTTGCGTCCCGCTTCTGTCTCTGTTGTTTACCAGGGACCACTCCCTGCCTGGAACACTGTGCAGCTCAGGGACATCTAGTAGCTGAACAACATACTGCCAGCGAACATCCCACCACTCACTAGAGAGAAAATTCAGAAAGGTCTTTAACACAGAGTCTGTTTCTGTCTCATCTCAGGCTCTCCCAGGAGCTGCCTCTGATCTGGGACTGTTTTCCTCTGGCAGTTCCCCTAGTTTCAGTGACTCCTGCAACCATCCCTTCTCATGCTGTTATTAGTGTGATTACATCTGATCACATTAGATCAGGTACCAGACACACCCTGCACGTGGGTCATGGCGTTTGCTACTGCTTGTTGCTCTAAGTGGGCTGGGGATCCCAAGGGCAGTGCCTTGCCTGGTCAGGAGTCATCCCACATGGAAATCTCATCCAGGCCCCATCAAATGCCAGCCCTCCCAGCCCCACCATGTGCCCCCCTGCTGGGTATCCTGGGGCAGGTTCTTTACCCAGCCCCTCTCATGTCTTTTCCCCAGAGTATCAGCAGCCAGCGTGCAGCTGCAGGCAACTCCTTACCATACCTGGAAGGCTTGGCAGATTCTGGTTTCTCGGGCTTTGCTGAGGCCGACTTTGGGACTAGAAACAGGAAGAGACAGACAGAGACAGCTTCAGAGCCAGGAGACATGAGGTTACTGACGAGGCAATGGGGCAGATAGGTTAGTGCCAGGGGAACGGGACTCCCAGGCTATTCCCAGCTCTGGGATCCAAGGAGTCAGGGCACGCAGGAGGGGCAGCGCCAGCTTGCCCATCAATGCAGTTGCACAAACCTCCCTGGAACGAGATTCAGGCTTGGCCCCTCCTAAGACTGGCCTCTCTGGCAGAGGGGCTGGACCCCATGACCTGCCATATTTGCTGCACACAGGGGCCTCTCAACCACCCTGGCTATCACTGGTGCAGGGGAAACCAGGGGTTCTATCCTGCTCCCCCAAAGCCAGGTCAGGGTGTGGATGTCGGAGGGGACCCTCCCCTGCTAAGTGCTTTACCTATTGAGCCATAGCAGGGCATTGCCCTGCCCCTAAAGTGGGATAGGATGCCACAGCCTGGCTCCCTTATCAGCAACACCAACCTCCCACCCCAGTCTGTCAGAGGCCTGCCAGGTGTTTTATTTGTGGAAGGGGGGAGGGGTTCTGATCACAGCCTAGAACTATAGATCCCCAGTGAGAGCCCCTGCTCCAGCAACTTGCCCCCCTTCAGCTGTAGGGAGATTCCCCTGCTATCAACCCACAGGGGCCTTAACCACCCTGGCTCAGGACAAGGGGATCAGGAACAGGCCCTAAGGCACCTGCAGGCCTCAGGGATCCCAGCCTGGTGCCACCCACAAGGGTTGCCAATTTGGGTTGGATGTATTCCTGGAGGTTTCATCACACGACCATCTTTAATTAAAGGTTGAACTTTTTATGTCCTGGAGACTCCTGGACAATCCTGGACCCTTCCTGCTGCTGGCAGGATGAGGAGGAACATACCCAAGGCCACGGTTGGAACCGGCATCTTTCTCACACCCTTCGGCTGCCCGGCCTTGCCCAGCCCAGCCTTCTCCGGAGGCTTTGCCCCGCTCTCACCTGCTGGCTTCCTGGCCACGGTTTTGGCCGGAGTGGGCTTGGCAGAGGCAGCACCAGCTTTGGGTGCTGATGCTGCCGCTGGCAGCTTCCTCTGCGAGGCTTCAGCCCTCGGGGGCACCCCATTGCTGAGCAGCTTGGAGCCACCACACGGGGCTGTGGGTGGGCGGGCATGGTCAGTCACAGGCCGCCTAGCTCCAGAGACGGGGGCCGATCTCACAGCGTTCTTGGCAGGCTTAGGTTTTGCTGCAGGCTGCCCCGCTGCCGCCCCTTTCCCAGCGGTTGCCGTGCCATTGGTCTGGGGAAGGGGGACCCCATTGGCAGTAGCTTTGCCATCCATCTTGTCCCACCCAGGTGCTGGGAAGGATCGTCTGCCTGCTCCGCAGTGATGGAGAACAGCCAAATCCTCCTCTGCCGCTGAGCTAGGACTGAAAGAGACAGACATTAATTGCAGAAGGACCAATTCCACCCAACTCTGCAGCACCGCCAACTGAAGTTTTGCCTCCCCCATGCTGAAATCACTACCAGTCCAGAGCTCAAACCTACTAGCCAGCGGCAAAGCTGAAAGATCAGCCCCCAGCAGCACACCAAGTCAGAAGCCCTGACCTCCCCAGACCTGATGGGAAAGGCTCATCCACACACTTTGTCCATTGATCTCTATCTTCCCTAGCCACCTCTGGCTGGTAGCATCTGAAGCATTCCAAGCACCAGGAAGAGGGGATCTCTCCCACCATGTCCCCTGCCCCAATCTTAGAGTGTCTTCATCCTCCCACCCCCCCACGCCCTCCACAAACAGCTCCAGCCTTGACATCCTCCTCCTGCTCAGCCTTGCCAAGGGGCACAAAGCAGAATGTGCCAGCCACTTTCATGGGTGCCCATGGGCAGAGCAGCTGTGAAACTGACTAAAGCCCACACCGGTCTCTATGGTTAGGCAGAACCATGAGCAGAAGAGGCAACACAGCTGCCTGCAGGTTCAGAAAGGTAGTGCTGCACTGGGAAAGACTTACAGCCTTAAGCACAAGATTCACTTAAAAGACAAAGTTAAATTCTGCAGCAATTGATGTCTCAGCTGCCCATTCCTCTACACAGGAAAGGTTCCCACTCTTTTGGAGCTCTGGACTCAGATCTCAGAGCATTTTACAGATTGAATGAAATTTTTTCTTAAACCCCATTCCCCTGAAAGATAGGCCAGCTTCATCCCTATTTCACAGCTGGGGAAACCGAGGCACTGCCAGGGTGGGGATTCGCCCTGAACCACACAGCCCAGTCCATGGCCAGCTGGGAATACTCCTTAGCCCAACCTGCTTGGATGGGGAGATTTTTCCCAGAAGGGCCCAAGTCCCTAAATCCCCTTGAATTTAAAGGGAACCCAAATCTCCTAGGATGCAACTCCCATAGCATCAGACCCCAAAGCTCACAAGGAAATCCACTCTAGAGCTATTAATTCTACTAAGTGGCTGGAATACACTTGAGCAAGAGCAGTTACATAATAGAAGAACCTTTATGGTACAGGCAGGGAGCCCGTTCCCTATTTGCTGCCTGGGCTTCTCAGTGATAACCAGTGCTCTGGACGTTCAGCCAGCTTGTCTCCACAGCGCGCACACACTTTCAGCCAGGAGCTCAGACTCACATTCAAAAGGAAATAGCCACCCAGGAGATGAGTGGTGCTGGCCCCAGTCCAGTACCAAGCAAACTAAGAGCTGTCACAGCCAGGATTTCTTAGTCATCAGTGGCCAAAATGGCAAGATCCGGTTTGAAAAGGCTCTGGAGAATAGCATATTTCATGCCATGAATCCCAGGCGGGTTCCTGCTCTGTCTGAACTAGCATTTAAAGGTGCGATGCTGGGATGTCGGCCCCAAATATGCCAATATCAGACCTATTCAGTGTTGCCAAGCCCGAGTATGCAGAAATCATGAGATCAGCTTAGGAATTCAGGCATCTGAGGCAGGATCTGGGTTTTCTGGTTTGAGCCTCTAGTGCTACCGTTGCCAACTTTCTAAATCACTCAAAACCCAAACACTCCTTCCCCCACAGCCCTGCCCCTTCCCCCATGGCCCCAGCCCCACCCCCATTCACTCCATCACTCGCTCTCCCCTACCCTCACTCACTTCCACTGGGTTGGGGAAGGGGCTGCGGGCTCCCAGATGGGGCCAGGGATGAAGGGTTTGGGGTGCAGGAGGGGACTCAGCACTGGGGCAGGTGTGTGGGAGGGGGTTCTGATCTGGGGCACGAGGTTCATGCAGGCTTCAGCCAGGTGGTGCTTACCTCAAGCGACTCAGTGGGAGTATGGCAGGCTCCCTGCCCTGACTCCACATAGCTCCCAGAAGCAGCTGGTGTCCCTGGCTTCTAGGTGCAGGAGCCGGGGCTCTGTGCACTGCCCACACCCTCAGGCACCCCCACCCCCACACCTGTGGTTCCTGGCCAATGGGAGTTGCAGAGCCAGCGCTGGTGGGCGGGAGCAGCACACTGAGCTTCCCTGACTGCCCCTCTGCCTAGGGGCCACAGGGACATGTTGGCTGGTTCTGGAAGCCGTGTGGAGTCAGGGCGGGGAGCCTGCATTAACCCCACCCGTGGCGCCACCGACTGGACTTTTAATGGTGCTGACTGGCGCCGCAGGGTCCCTTTTTGACCGAGTGTTCTGGTCAAAAACCGGATGCCTGGCAACCCTGTGCAGCCCTCATGACAACAGAGAAGAGCCTACAAGTGTGACCTCTAGAGACTAGTTATAAATGAGAGCAGATATTTACACCCGAGGCCACTAGCTGAGGTTAGAAGCAACGCCAGTTGTCACAAAGACTTGCCATCAGATTGCAAGTGTTGGCAACCCTGTTACCCAGAGACGGTCTCGAGGAGTCAGGGAGTGGGTCTCAATCGGGTTAACACGAGTTCGCTCAGTGATATCGAAAAGCCACGTCAAGACACTAGCTAGTGTATTTGGAGGCAGGTTGGCGGCTTAGGCCAGGACACAGCCTGCATCACCGGACCCTGTCTGCACAAAAGCTGCCCCTGGACAGGTTAGCTCAGCAGGAGGCTGATAAGTGTCAATGGGCCACGTTCACGCGGCACCACTCATACCAGTGTATTTGGATCAGCAAGGAGAGTGGCTCACCACGGATATAGTCCAGCGTTCTCCACTGCCCCTGCAGGCTCCCTGAGTTACTCGAATGTGATTCAAAGCACAGCTTTCTGCCCAGCCTAGCCTGGCCCTAGAGCAATGCCACACTGATTTGGGGAGGGGGAAGAGAGTTTACTTCAGTTCATTCTGCCCTTGCTGTCCCCTACTTCATGCACTGCAAAAACCTCAGGCCAAGAATTTTTACGATCTGGGTGCCCAGACTGGCTAATCACTTTCTAGGCAAGCAGCCAACAATTTCTTTTGCGGGGGAAGGGCAGGGCATGCACAGAAATCACACACACACACACACCCCCCACTGAAATTCCTGGAAATTGCAGATGGCCCTGGAATTCACTCTGGCCAAGAATCTGGCGAGATTCAAAAAAGGGAGCAGATATTTAAATGGGTGAGAAGATCCAGAGTTCATTAATGCGAACAAATTATGGAAGGATGTTAAAACTCCTGCTTTGGGACTTAACCCAATTTAACTAGTAGGGATCAGCAGGCAGGGGGAGGGCTAAGGTTACCCCCACACTTGCCCTTCCAGGGCTCACTACTTACACTTTCCTCTGAAGCAGTTGGAGACCAGATACTGGACACTATAAACCTTCAGCTGTCTAATCACAAACCCAAACACCCTCACCCTCACCCCTTCCCTGAGGTCCAGCCCCTTGTCCAAGGTCCCACCCTGCACCCTCCCTCCATCGCTCACTCTCCCTCACTCTCACAAGACTGAATCAGGGGGGTGGGGTGCATGCATGTTCTGGGCTCGGGCGGAGGGGTTCAGAATGTGGGAGGGGGCTCTGAGCTGAGCCTGAGGCAGGAGGTTGGGGTGCAGGGCTGGGACAGGGGTGTGGGAAGGGGTTTGGGCCCTGGCCAGGCAGCGCTTACCTCAGTCAGCAGCGCCAGGGCCGGCTTTAGGCCAATTCCACCAATTCCCCCGAATCGGGCCCCGCGCCTAAGAGGGCCCTGCGCTCAGTGGCAGAGCCGCTGCGGGGTGGGGCAAGTGGTCGAGAATCCCTTCCCTGGCTAGAGGCTCCTTTTTAATTTTTACTCACCTGGCAGCGCTCTGGGTCTTTGCCGGTGGGTCCTTCACTCGCTCCGGGTCTTCAGCAGCACTTCAGTGGCAGGTCCTTCAGTGCCACGGAAGATCTGGAGCAAGTGAAGAACCCGCCACCGAAGACTAGGAGTGCTGCCCAGTGAGTACAAGCCCCACGTGTTTTTTACGTGGGTTTTTTTTTTTTTTTAGTTATCCCTGCCAGGGCCCCGTCAAAACTGTTTGAATCGGGCCCCGCACTTCCTAAAGCCGGACTTGGGCAGCGCAGCAGGGCTAAGGCAGGATCCCTACCTGCCCTGGCCCTATACCACTCCCAGAACAGCCAGCATGTCCCTGTGGGGGTGGGGAGGGGGCAGGTGTGCAGGGGTCTCCAGGCACTGCCCATGCCCTGAGCACTGATTCCACAAATCCCCTTGGCTGGAAACTACAGCCAATGGGAGCTGTGGGGACAGCCTGCCTTCGCCCCACTTCTTTGCTACCTGGGAGCCACCGGAGTTAAGCGGGGCAAAGGCTCCGCATGCTGCCCCCTCTGTGTACCGCTCCCAGAAGCGGCCAGCATGTCCCTGTGGCCCCTGGGAGGGGGGCTCCATGCACTTCCGCTGCCTATGGGAGCTGTGGAGTCAGTGGTCAGGGTGCAGGCAGCGCAGATAGGCCTGGCCCCATAGATGCTGACTCTGTGGCTGCTCTGCAGCCAAGCTCCCTGCCCTACCCCTCCCCACCTCACCTCCTCCCCTGAGCGTGCCACATCTCTGCTCCTGCACCTACTTCCCAGCTCTTGCTGCTGCCAGACAGCTGTAGCAAGCTCCAGGATGGAGTGGGGAGGAGCAGGAACATGGCCCGCTCAGGGGAGGAGGCAGGGCCAGGGCAGGGATTTGGGAAGGAGTCAGAATAGGGACAGGGACAGGGCGGAGTTGGGGTGAGGACTTTGGGGAAGGGGTTGGAATAGAGGCAGGGCAGGGGTGGAGTTGGGGCAGGTCAATCACCCACCGGCACAAGCAGAAGAAGTCTACAGCTATGCCTGGCCCCACCCCAGGGGCCGCAGGGACATGCCGGCTGTTTCCGGGAACAGCACAGGGCCAGGGCCTTAGCCCTGCTGCACTTTTAGCACCTAAAATCTCCCAGTTTGGCTTCAGTAGCCTCCGGGAGATAGAGCCCGATTCCGTGAGACTCTCAGCCAGACTGGGAGGGTTGGCAACTCTGGATCTCCAATCTAAGCAAGTCTTGCAAGCCCCTCCTGTTCCTAGCATCAATGAAGAGGATCCAACCATTTCTACCGATAGGGCCCCAAACCCATATTTAGCCACTTCACTTTACCTCTCCGGCTGTGAGCGTTTAAGTTGTGTTCACTGCAAAGAGAAGGCTGGCGTTTTTACACAGTGTGGTGAACTCAGTGCAAGACTGGAATGGAGACCGGGTCCTATAGACGCAGCTAGGCAGGGTCAGTCAGAGCTGTGAGAAGGATTTCTCCAAGGAGACATGTTGGAAAAATGCAGATTCATCCAACCTGAAGTGTCACAGAAATAGACCAGGCAGGGCCAGTGCAAAGATATTTTGCGCCCTAGGTGAAACTTCTACCTTGCGTACCCCTTCTCCCTCCCCTCCCCCCGGAACATCGCTTACTATAAACTTTCAAAATACTTTCAAAAATACACCCTTTAGTCACGTATATTTCCTTCCTTCATATCAAAATCTATTACATTTTATTCTACCTTTAGAATATCCAATTATCGTTATTAATAAAATTAGAATGGTGGATACTCCGTTATACAACAACAACTGACAATATCACTGACAAATTTCAACCACCTCCACACGCATATTTGCACAATAGTGAGTTTGGATCCCGTGCCACTCCCGGGAGTCAGCAGTGGATCCCTGGGGAAATGAGTGGATCCAATCGGGAGAGAAACCCCCCTGCGGCTCTGGGGTGGGCAGGTGGCCTGTACTAGGTCCTTTGTCCGATGTCCCTTGACCCTTTTTGCTTGGTGCCAGAGAGTCCCACTTATTTGACTGCTTCCTGGGCACTGGGGAGAGGTAGCGGTGCTAGACTGAGCCCGGTGCCGGGGATGCACTACAAACCGAGGACGAGGTGCTGGGCCTACAGTCCTGCGCTGAGCGGAGCGCAGCCTCCATGAGGAGAGCCCTCAAACAAATCTCATGTTCCTGCTGCATTCTCGGATGAAAGTTTTTACAAATCCAACACTTATCTTTCATGTGTGATTCCCCCAAGGACTTCAGGCAGCTGCTATGGGGATCACCCACAGGCTTAGGCCTGTGGCAGGCATAACAGGGCTTAAAACTCAGATGTTGGGATGGGAAGCAGATTTGTAGAAATTTTGGTGGTGCCTAGAACCTGCCGCCCCAAACTCTGCCCCCCCACCTGCCTCAGGCTCTGGGAGGGATTTGGGTGGGGAGAGGCCTGGGACAAGGGGTGAGGGTGCAGGCTCTGGGAGGAAGTTTGGGGGCAGAGGTTGTGTGAAAAGGGAGCAGGGTGGAGGGGTGAGGACTGGGGGGGGCTGGGAATGAGGAGTTTGGGGTGTGGGAGGAGGCTCAGGGCTGGGCAGAGGGTTGGGTGCAGGGGGCTGAGGGCTCTCAGGTGAGGTAGGGCTGAGGATGAGTTTGGGGTGCAGACAGGCTGCCCCAGGGATGGGGCCAGAGAGGACTCCCCCCCCCCCCCTAGTCCTCTCTCTGCAGTCAGCAGTGAGTTCTCGCAGGCCCCCCCCTCCTTCCTCCCCACCCTGGTAGCACACTCACCCTGCACCACTGTCACTGCACATGCTCCTAGGGCTCCTCTTAGGTCCAGGAAGCCCCCTTGCCTCCCCGGTGGTGGGTGCCAGGGGGGCTGCCATCACATGTGCACCTCCCCTGCTACTACCCCTCACTGTAGCCTCACTGGGGCAGGAGTGGTGACCTGTGGGGCCCTGTGCTGGTGGAGGGTCCTGCTGGAAAAGGGGAAGGTCTGCGGGGGAAGGGCAGGGTAAGGGCAGCCTGCTCTGCAACTAGTGGTGGAGTGGCAGCAGTTGATGACAGGTGCCAAGGGGAGGTAGCATGGAGCTGCAGGAGAGAGGCAGGGACACTTCTGGGGCCGGAGGACACTCAGGGGGCACAGGGCGGGGCAGCAGGCTGAAATGCTGTAAAAAAAATTTAGGGCACCGCTTTTTGGCACCCCCAAATCTTGGTGCCCTAGGCAACTGCCTGAGTCACCTAGTGGTTGGACCGCCCCGGAGATCAGGTTTGATGAAACTTTGGTTGGGAAGGTTTCTCAGGCCCAGGATGGACTCTCTCCCCGCCCCTAAGCATAGTCCAGTGGGTAGGACGCTCTTTTGGGACATGGGAGACCTGCTCTGCCTGATTCGGAGCAGAGGCCTGACACAGGGTCTCCCCCATCCTAGGCCCTACCTCTGCCCTGTTTTCAGGAAAGTCAGTCATTTTTGTTCTGATGTGGAATAAAAACGAAGCCCTAATCCTCCCGTGTCCCCATGCTATGGAATTCTTATTTTCCAGCCAGCCCTAAAGTCAAATCTCTAGATATGAGGAGGTTAGGAATGATTTATCCCTGGTCTCCTAGAAGTTCACATAAAATTAGCAACTTTTTCCCCTGCCCCTGAGCGAAAACGACTCTTGAGCCTTCAGCCTCATAACTGAGTTGGGGGTGGAAGGGAGGAGGTGGCATAGTCACTGTCACCAGATCTAGAGTCAATTAAGGTGTTTTTGTTTTGTTTTTTTTTAAAAAGCCATCTTCTCAGATTCACACTTCCCCATTGAAATGTGACAATCCCTCATGGTGTGAGGTCTGACACTACCAGCACTAAAAACATCCTTGGAATATCTAAGTATTCTAGATGACAGTTTCCTAACCTCACATACTAAAAACTATTTCCCCATGCTAATTTTTCCCTTCCTGTTACTCACACCTTCTTGTCAACTGTTTGAAATGGGCCACTCTGATTATCACTACAAAAAGTTTTTTCTCCTGCTGATAGACCACCTTAATTGATTAATCTAGTTAGAGTAGGTAGGGCAACCCCCACTTTTTCCATGTTCTCTGTGTATATACATATACACACACACCGTCCTACTGAATTTTCCACTGCATGCATCTGATGAAATGGGTTTTAGCCCATGAAAGCTTATGCCCAAATAAATGTGTTAGTCTCTAAGGTGCCACAAGTACTCGTTCTTTTTGCTAACTCACAGTGTTGTATCCAACCCAAGGGACTTCTCTGTTAGACCCTGTCTTGACAAATAAAGAGAAACTGATGACAACTAAAAGTTACATGGTAGCACAGATACAAGTGATCATGATTTCATTGCATTCATAACATGCAGGCAGAAAAGAGTCCAAACCACTGAGATACACACACACACACACAGCGTTTTAGGAGGGCCATTTCAGAAAGCTGAAACCAATTTGAGCCAAAAATCAGCTGGGAGGAAGAATTTAATCAAAAATATGAATCATAGTTGGGAATTTAAAACAATACTAGAAAAAGCCACAGTAGAGAAGGCAGCCATATTGATTAGGGAAACAAACCTGGTTTAGAAGGCAGCTATAAAAACATAAAATGGAAAAAAGAGGGAAGTTGATGATAACTATAAATAAGTCAGGAATTGTAGAAAACTGGTAAGGGAAGCAAAGGGATGCAAGGATAAATCTATGGTTAGGTTAAGGACAATAAAGAGGGTTGGTTTGTTTTTTTTTAATAAAGTATATTAGGAACAAAAAGAATCCTAAACAAGGGTATTGGTCCATTGCTAGATCCAAATGGTATAAATAATGCAGAAAAGGCTGAAGTGTCCAATAGATATTTCTGTTCTATTTCCCCAAGTAGAAATGATGCGGTCTTCACACAGGAGAACAGTCTTTCCAGTCCACTAGTATCTCTCAGGAGGATGTTAGACAGCAGTTACTGAAGTCAGACATTCTAATAACCAGCAGGCCTCAATAATTTACATCCAAGAAGTTTGAAAAGAGCTGGCTGAGGAGCTCACTGGACTGTGAATGTTGATTTTCAATAAACCTCAGAGCTCTGGCAACAAAGCTGATGCTGTGCCAATATTTAAAAAGGGTAAGTGGGATCACCTGAGTAATTACAGGCCTGTCAGTCTGACATCAATCCCAGGCAAGATAATGGAATGGCTGATATGGGACTTGATTAATAGAGAACTAAAGGAAGGTGATGTAATTAGTGCCAGGCAACAAGAGTTTATGGGAAATGGATCCTGTCAAATGAAGCTGATATCTTTTGTTGATGACATTAGCAGATTGGTTGATGAAGGCAGTAGTGATGCTGGAATATGGAAGGCATTTGACCTGGTACCATACATCATTCTGATCAATCCACTGAATGCATGCCACATCAGTTTCATAATATTCTCATTCTTAAAAAGCTGGCTAACGGATTGTCTCAAAAGGTAGCTGGGAATGGGAAACGAGCATCAAACAGGTTTGCTTCTAGTGAGGGCTGCAGGAATGGGGTCTTAGCCTTAAACATTTTTATCAATGAGCTAGGGGGAAGGCATCACTGATGACTCAGACTGGAGGTGTGGTCAGTGAGGAGGACAGGTCATGGATACAGACTGATCTGGATTGCTTGGTAAACTGGGTACAAGCAAACAATCTGCATTTTAATCTGGCTAAAGGTAAACAGACATCTAGGGCCAGCCTTGCAAGGTGGGAGACTTTATTCTGGGAAGCAGAGACTGAAAATGACTTGAGGGTGGGGATGGCTCATCAGCTGAATGTGAGCTCCCAGCCTAATGAGATCCTGGGATGCATAAACAGGGAAATCTCAAGTACAAGCGAAGAGGTTATTTTACCTGTGTTTGACTCTGGTGGGACCACTGCTGGGACCCGTGACACAGACACAGTAATACCCTGGGGGACAACCCTTACTGAATTAAGTCACTCAGGAGATCATTGTCGTATAAATGTTTAAGTACCAGGGAGAGTTTGTCCATACTTCACTGGGGGAGGCGGAACACATGCAGCTCTCCAGGAGCGAAGAAGAGCAAGGTGGGGGTGCAGCTTGTAACACCTCCCCAGAACTACCCCCAGCGAGTGAGAGGCTCACATATACTGGTTCAAACTGGATTCTCCAGGGACCAGAAGACAGAAAAGCCTGAATCCAGGCTCACTTCCAGTAAATAGGCAGGATCTCTGGTCCATGGAGAGCACCCCCACCCTGCCCCATCCTTAGGGAGGTGTTGGAAGGATTTTCAGTCTATGGAGGCCCCATAAGACTCTGCGCACTTGCTTGGAGCTAAAGCTGCGGTGAGCTTGTAAGCACACGTAGGCTCTGAAGGAGTAATCCCCACCCAGAGCCTCTGTGAGAGTGAGTGAGTGCTCTCTGGTGAGCTTATTAGTATTCCTGTAGGTTCTTGTATTGCCTTAAACTCATTTTCTCCAACCCCTCTCAAGGATGGTCTGGGTTTACTGGGCTCTGCCTCAGCACAGAGCACTGGGCTTAGCTTTGAGTCCCTTCCTGCCCAGCATTTCTGATGCTTTTACCTTCAGAATACAATGTGCTTGCTTAGAAATAGCTGAGTGATGGCTTAACTGTGTCAATTATGCAGTTAACTGCCTGGGAAGGGAAAGACAAAAGGCTGTTTAGGCCACCTGTCTTTTGCGGAGGAGGTTACAGTGTAGTCAGGGAGCTGAGCAGATCAGCAATAGGCCAGTCAGAAGGGATGGGATGAGCACCAGGACAGATCAGGAGCCTGAAACCAAGTGGGTGCCCTTCCTGGGCCCTAGAGGTGGGAATACAGGTGCAGTTGCACTGAATTGTGGCATGCTGCATCCAGTGCTGGTGTGCCCAGCGCACGAAGGGGATTGACAAATCAGAGAGAGGTCAACACGAGCTAGAAGAATGACTAAGGGATCAGAAAGCATGGCTTAGACTCAAGGAACTCAATCACTGTATCTGCTTCATTAAGAGAAGGGGGGAGGTGACGATGACAGTCTGTAAGTGCCCACATGGGGAACAAGTGATAATGGGCAGCTCGATCTGGCAGCGCAAGGTCTAACCTGATCCAATTCAGGCTGGAAATAAAGCACAAGATTCTGAACAGGGAGGGTAATTAACCCCGGAACAATTTACCAGGCTCATGGTGGATTCTCCAGCACTGATCATTTTTAAGTCAAGTTTGGATGTTTTTCTGAACACTCTGCTCTAGGCAGGACCAGCCCTAAGGGGTGTGGGGCCTGGGACATAGGCACCAAGCTTCTAATCTGCCAGGGGTGCTCCTCCTGGCCCCACCCCCACTCCACCTCTTCCCCCAAGGCCCCACCCCTGTTCCACCCAGTTCTGCCCCCATCCCCCTAGTGCGCTGCACTCTTGTTCCCCTCTCTTCTCCCCTCCCCAAGCACCTCCTGATGCTGCAAGACATCCGATCCACAGCAGGGAGGGGGAGGAGGAATGGATTGGCAGGACCTACCGGCAGGCAGGTTCTGGTAGGGGGATTCCTCCTCTCACACTCCTCTCCCCCCCAGCTGCTCACCAACCTGTTTGCCTCCTCATCCTGCTTGCTTACCCACCTGTCTCACCTCCCCACCCATTGCATGGGGTGGTCACCCTGATTCACTGTACCCAAGGGATGGCTCTGGCTCTAGGCATGGTTTGGGGGCAGTTCTCTGGCCTGTGGCATATATGAAGTCAGACTAGCCAATCACAGCAATCCTTTTGGGCCTTGGAATTAGGATTTTTACAGGCAAAATATAACCCCATTGAGCGATCGCTGAGTCAGCATGAGGGAGTGGGAGGGAATAGGAATAATCTGCAGGGGGAGAAGAGTTCTTAGGTTCCTTTACCAACTGCAAAGAACGCTGATATTTTCTAACCTCCAGGAAGGAGCTCTCTTCTTCCCCCTGCTCCCTCCCAGGTGCCTTGGTAGGCCAAAATCAGGTGGCTTTTTTAATTATTGCAGATACATGCTACTGGCTCTTGCCCTAATCTGCTGCCCATTGAAAAGAGCTCAGTCTGCTCTATCCCATTTTTGTCCTGGTATAACTGTTAAGGCTGGGTGATTTTTAACATTTATATCAGTACAACCCCTAGTGCTGATGGTTATACTGGTATAAAGACATCAGCGCTGCCTGGTGTCTCCAGCACTGCACTGGGACCCGAGTCCTGGGTTCTATTCCCCGCTTGGCAACCTCAGCCAAGTCACTTCTGCCTTCCTCAGTCTCCCCACCTGAAACATGGGTCCAGTGACACTGACTCCAAAGCACTTTGCAAAGGAGACCTACTGATGAACAATGCGAGGGATTATTATTCTAACATGGTTTACTCGCCTTCCTGTACAGGAATAATAGGATGAAATTTAATAGTGAAAAGTGCAAGGTCATGCATTTAGGGATTAATAATAAGAAATTTAGATATACATTGGGGACTCATCAGTTGGAAACAACAGAGGAGGAGCAGGACCTTGGGGTATTGGTTGATCGCAGGATGACTATGAGCTGCCAATGCGATATGGCCGTTAAAAAAGCTAATGCGGTTTTAGGATGCATCAGGCAAGGTATTTCCAGCAAAGATAAGGAGGTGTTAGTACTGTTGTATAAGGCGCTGGTGAGACCTCACCTGGAATACTGTGTGCAGTTCTGGTCTCCCATGTTTAAGAAGGATGAATTCAAACTGGAACAGGTTCAGAGACGGGCTACTAGGATGATCCGAGGAATGGAAAACCTGCCTTATGAAAGGAGACTCAAAGAGCTTGGCTTGTTTAGCCTGGCCAAAAGAAGGCTGCGGGGGCATATGCTTGCTCTATATAAATATATCAGGGGGATTAACATTAGGGAGGGAGAGGAATTATTTAAGCTTAGTACTAATGTAGGCACAAGGACAAATGGGTACAAACTGGATATTAGGAAGTTTAGACTTGAAATTAGACGAAGGTTTCTAACCATTAGGGGAGTGAAGTTCTGGAACAGCCTTCCGAGGGAAGTAGTGGGGGCAAAAGACTTATCTGGCTTTAAGACTAAGCTTGATAAGTATATGGAGGGGATGATATGATGGGATAGTTTAATTTTGGCAATTGATCTTGGATTATCAGCAGATAAGTCTGCTCAATGGTCTGTGAGGGGATGTTGGATGGGATGGGATCTGAGTTACTGCAGAGAATTCTTTCCTGGGTGCTGGCTGGTGAGTCTTGCCCACATGCTCAGGGTTTAGCTGATCGCCATATTTGGGGTCGGGAAGGAATTTTCCTCCAGGGCAGATTGGCAGAGGCTCTGGAGGTTTTTCGCCTTTCCCTGCAGCGTGGGGCATGGGTCACTTGCTGATGGATTCTCTGCTTGGGGTTTTTATAGAAGTGAATGGGTAGGGTTCTGTGGCCTGCTTTGTGCAGGACGTCAGACTAGATGATCATATTGGTCCCTTCTGACCTATAAGTCTATGAGGTATAACGACCAGTGTAAGCACCTCTAAACAGACAAAGCCCTAGGGTGGATGCAGTTGTCTAAGCAAAAGATGTGTAGTCAAAGCAGTGCAATTCTTAATCTCTAGATAGCTTGGGGATGTATTTTACTACATTAGCTGAGCATCTCAGTCTGGAAGGTATTTACCCCTACAGTAAAGGGTTATTATCCCCATTGTACTAGTGGGGAAACTGAGGCACTGAAGAGCTACCCCAGGGTCACACACGAAGGCTGTAGCAGATCTGGCATGTCAGGCCAGGTCTTTCAAGTCCCAGGCATGCATCTGACGAAGTGGGCAGTCACCCACAAAAGCTCATGCTCCAATACATCTGTTAGTCTTTAAGGTGCCACAGGACTCTGTTGCTTTTTACAAGTCCCAGGCTAGCGCTCTAACCACTGCACTACGCTTCCTCTCTGCTATAGGGCTGTGCTCTCAGCAGCCCCAGTCTCTGTAGCTGTCACACAGTGACAGATCAGAGCCCATTCTGCCAGCACAGGGACCTCCGAGTCAGCCCAATGGAGCATGTGGGGGGTCCGTACCCCCCCACCCAGGAGAGGGGCCTCTGTCTTTGTGTCAGAGGAAGGAACCGAGTCTGGGAAGGGCTCCAGGCCAGTGCTGGTCACAGGCACAATTATGTCACTAATTAAACACTACATAAACCCCACCCCCAAGCCACAGAGCAGCCTCACATGCCCTCTGCACTGGCTCAGCAGCCTGATGCCAAGAGCCACTCAGAGGCTGTTCCTAGTGAGATCAAGGTCCTCCTGTTTACCACCCTCCCCCTGCCAGCCTTACCCAGCCCTGGAGGAGACCCCACCACGCTATAGAACTGGGGGGTTGTATCCATGGCTCATGCAAAGGCCAACACAGGGCTATATGCAACCTTGCCCTCTACTGGCTAGGCTGAGGACTGGTCAATTGTGTGCCATGGGTCCGCACTGCTGATAGAGATCTCCTGCAGCCCAAGTGGGCTGGGCTTTAGGAGCAGGAGGGGGAGAGTTCTCACCCTGCTGATGCAACTGAAGCTGCAAGCAGCCACGATGCAGTGGGGTGGGAGAGCTCATGAACCACAATCTGTCTATACACACACAGACAGGCTGGGAGAAAGAGGCACATTCACAGCACCACAGGAAGAGCTACAGGGGCTGGGTGGAAAGAGGGAAAGGAGATTCCTCAGGGGCAGCTCTTGTCTCTGCCTGAATGTTGCTACAGCCAGATCCATGCACAGATCTAGCAGCCCTGCCCTCCCCACACATCGAGATCTCTGCGCATGCAGAGGGGAGAACAGATGTGCTATTGCCCCAGTGCACCCCCCCTCCCCGAACAGAGACCTAGTCACCCTGCCAATCCCTCCCCCCAAATCCAGTTAAAGGCTCCAACAGTACTTCTGAGGGCTTAAAGACAGGGATTTAACAGCAAAATCCCTTCCCAGAGCATGCTGAGACAACAGGTTCGGGTGGCAGCAGCATCTGCACAGCTGGCCTGGGAGTCTGCCCGAGAGACAGCACTATATAGGTCACAGCAGCCTCTGCTGGTCATATGAGCCACTGAGGAACCTACATGGGTCTGATGATCCCATTTGCCCACCACTGCCCTGTGCTACCTGAAAACAAAGTTGTTCTGCTGTGTGTCATAGGCCCTGTACTGCTAAGGGAGATTCCCCATGCTTGGGGCAACCAGCAGTGGTGCTTGTGGGGCAGGAATGGAAATCAGAGTTGAGTCCCTACTGGGGGAGTTGCAAGTACTTAGTGGAGGGAATCCAAGACTCCCCTCCCTCCTCTGCCAACTCCAAATGAGGTGCAGTGCCCCATACTGCCTGGGGAGCTGTCTCCAGGGAGAAGGCATTTGCCCCCCCCCCCCCCCCCCATCCTTTGGCCAGTAGCTGCCCCTGCTCTGGTGACCAACACCCCCAGAGGCATCAATTCTGCTGTCCCCTCCAGGCCGTCATGAGGCACTCTCCCACCCACAGAGCTGCAGATCCTTGCACCTGGGGTCATGGGTGCAACCCAGTGGTACATTATAGACAAATACAGAGGCCTAGTGCCTGCCCCAGCCACCCCTGCAAAGCCAGGAGGAGAACCAGCCCACAGGCTCCAGATACTAGAGCCAGAGCAGCTCTCCTCTGACTGGTAGCAGTAGCAGGTCCTGGAGGGTGAGCCCAGAGGACAAATCTCTAGGGTCTATTCATCCCTAGGTCACAAAGCCCTGTTTAATCACAGCTGGGGAAATGGAGGCACAGAAAGATGAAGCGAGCTGGCCCAAAGCCCTACAGCAGGAGCAGTGGCCAAACCACATTTAGAACCCTAGAGTCCTGACTCCCAGCCCTGCCCCCTTCCCCCATGCTCTAGCCAATAGACCCCACTGTCCCCCTTCCCCTGAGCTGGGTGTAGAACCAAGGCGTCCCAGCTTCCAGGCCTCTTCCTCTTCCCACTGGCCTATACTGGCCCGGGTCCCACTCTGAAAGCAGATATGGCTCTACTGCGGCCTGGCTGGAAGCAAGTCAATAGACCCCCGACCCTGCTAGCCCAGCCCGCTCCTCCCCCAGCTCAGTGCTGGGAGGCACCATATGGCTAACAATGGGGCCCCTTAACCAGCTCGGTGGCTTTAACAACTGTCTGAGTTTAGAGGAAGTTAATCAGACCCAGAGGCCTGTGGGGAGTGGGCTACACCAGCTGGACAGTCCCCCCGCCCACAACCTCCCAGATCCTGGGCTGCCAGTCACTCCCTCCCCAGCTGGACCCAGAGGGCAGAAGACCCACCGACAGGAGGCTAAGCAGCAGTAAGCCACACTGAGATCCTGGCAAGGTTTGGTTAGAGAGGGCTGATATCAGCCACCAGCCCACACTGAGGTCAGGGCCAGCTCCCCAGGGCTCTGTGCTGAGTGCTAAGCCTGCCACAGCTGCATCTTTCCAAGCCACCCTGGCAGAAGGACTCATGCCTAGTTAAGGGCCAGAAGCAAAAGCTACACTCAGCTGGGGAGCTCTGTTTGTTTTGTCAGTTTCAGGAGGCTGGAGATTTGCTTTGTAAAGCAGCCCCCACCCAGGCCCCTTGAAAACAGGGAGACAAGCATCCTGCAGGTCATGCTCATGCCTCCTGCCCCTGCCCAAGCTCAAGCCACGCAGCTGCATGGAAATGCACTGGCAGCCAGAGTGCACGGAGAACAGTTCCCGCAAGTGGAGATGGCAGCTTCCCTGCCCATCGGTCTAGCTTCCTTAGCATGTCCAGGCCCTGCCTTACAGCTCTGAGCCCCAGCCATTCTACTCCGTGAGCTCCCCTGCACCCCACACCTCAAGATGGCAGCCACCTTCTTTGTTTATTTCCCTCTCCCTGGGGTCTAAAGATGCCGGAGGTTGCTAGTGATTAACTCCTCATTAGGTGCAGCAATCAGCATCTTTAAAGCTCAGACACACACAGCGCTCTGCCAGGCCAGCCAGGGTCAGGCCAAGAGCCTGAGCCGATTTCAAAGGAAGCTAAGCAGTGTTGCGTAGCCATACCCCCAGTTCTGCACCCCGCCTCCAAAGCTGCAGATCCCCTTCAGAGCCGGAGTTTGCAAGGCAGCACCAAGCTAGAGAAAGGACAAGGCCATAGCTGAGGAGATCAGGGTTCAAATCCCAGCTCTGCCACAGACTGGCTGGGTGACCTTGGGCAAGTCACAGCAGCTCTGTGCTTCAGTTTCCCCACCTTTAAGCTCAGGTGGACGAGAATACTTCTTTCGTCCTATTCGAACAGTGAACTTTTGGGGGCAAGGACCCCCTCTCACTCCATCTGTGCAGGGCCTAGTACACTGAAGCCTTGATTCAAAATCATCAGAGATGGAGAATCCCACCATGACCCATGGTAAATTGTTCCAATGGCTAATTAATTGCCCTGACAGTTAAACACATACACCCAGTTTCCAGTCTAAACTGGTCTTGCTTCAGCATCCAGCCATTGGATCGTGTTAGACCTTGGCCTGCTAGATTGAAGAGTCCATATCAAATGTTTGTTCCCCACATAGATACTTCTAGACCAGGGGTTGGCAACCTTTCAGAAGTGCTGTGCCGAGTCTTCATTCATTCACTCTAATTTAAAGTTTCATGTGCCAGGAATACATTTTAATGTTCTTGGAAGGTCTCTTTCTAGAAGTCTAGAATATATAACTGAACTATTGCTATATGTAAAAGTAAATAAGGTTTTTAAAATGTTTAAGAAGCTTAAATTAAATAAAATGCAGAAGCAGCAAAGAGTCCTGTGGCACCTTATAGACTAACAGACGTGGTTCACCCACAAAAGCTCATGCTCCAAAATGTCTGTTAGTCTATAAGGTGTCACAGGACTCTTTGCTGCTTTTATAGATCCAGACTAAGGCGGCTACCCCTCTGATACATAAAATGCAGAGCCCTCAGGACCAATGGCCAGGAGCAGGCAGTGCAAGTGACACTGAAAATCAGCTCACGTGCTGTCTTTGGCACCTGTGCCATAGGTTGCCTACCCCTGTTCTAGACTAATCACTTCACACCTCAGCAGTGGGCAGAACCATGCCCCTGGGGTCAGGATGCATCTGCATCTATGTAGATATATGGGAGAGCAGAAAGTGTTAAATACCCTCCTTCCCCCAAGAGGAATTCCCAATCCTGCCTCTTTGAAGATGGAGAATTCTTCCCCTCCCAGGTCTAAATGCCATCAGGCCAGTTTCAGACACAGATCAGAACTTAAGTTCGCAGGGGGTTTGGCTCAGACCCCATTGATACCAGCACACTCCACACCTCTGACATTATATTGGCAGTATTGCCTAGAGCCCTAATTGCCAAGGACCATGGGTTCTATTCCTCACTCGGTTACTGGCCTGCTGGATGATCTTGAGTATGTGTGAAAGTCTGTACCCCTCTTTTATAGAGCTATGATAGATCTTGTACAGAATATGCCTTGTGAGGTATCATTTGAAAACTCATAATTTGCTGATAATTATTGTCCTGGTGAAATATGTGCCAACATTGTATGCAAAGTTATAAGAGTCTACTGTATGATGTTACTAAGCCATATTCCAAATCAGGAGACCAGTCACAAACATTTCCTCAAACACAAAAGGCTAGCCGATAGTCAGCCAGGTGTCAACAAAATCAAATGGACCATCACCTAGCTAAGTGGCTAACCTTTGGCAGGAAAAAGGATGTGGGTGAAAATCTACACCTTGACAAAGGAACACTGGGGGGTTTCCTGTCCACACAGACTGTCTCGAACCTCAGCTGGAGAGGATTCGCAAAGAAACAAACAAACATAAAAAGAGAGCAAACACCCCAAATTCTCTCTCCCTCTTCATCTCTACCCGGCCTCAACAACATCTGAAGAACAAAGGCAGGCATTGGACTGGAGGAGGGATCCTGTCTGAAAGACTGAGTCAGTAAGACTGCTGGAGCACACAGCGAGAGACTGCTTAGAATTCACTTAGCTTGTTAAGTTAGGCACAAGTTGTGTTTTACTTTCATTGTCTTGTAACCAA
This sequence comes from Chelonoidis abingdonii, assembly GCF_003597395.2. Lineage (NCBI taxonomy): Eukaryota > Metazoa > Chordata > Testudines > Testudinidae > Chelonoidis > Chelonoidis abingdonii. The sequence continues at coordinate 948,715 of NC_133794.1, read as the reverse complement.
TTCTGACATTCATGCCTCATTACTTTTAATCACTTAAAATCTTTCTGTGGTTAATGCATTTGTTTCATTGTTTTATCTAATGGATAAATTTTATCTAATGGATGTGTTTAGATTGGAGTGTTTGGGAAACTCCATTTGGGATAACAGGATTTGCACACATCACCTTTTATTAAAAACATGCCAGACTTTATATGAGCTTGTATTGTCCAGGAGGGTGCTAGGAAGTGCAAGATGCACATTTCTGGGGGAAGTCTGGGACTGGGAGTTTGCTGGTGTTACCCTGCAGTGTAATTCAGGAGTGGCTGGCTAGAGCCCACACGCAGTATAACTGAAAGCAATGCACACACAAGAGGCTGTGTGTGAGCAGACCAGGAGTGGCTGCTCTCAGCAAAGCAGTGATGGAGAATTGAGGGGACACAGCTGTCCATTGGTCCAGATTGTACCCTGGTGATGTCACAGCTGCCCCATTTATGCCTCAGTTTCCCCACCTGTAGAATTGGGATAATGAGACTGACCATTTTAAAGCCCTTTGAGATCTACTGATGACAACAAGAACTATAAAAGTCAAGTTAACTTTAGTAGAGCTAATGCTCTACTAGGACTTTCTGGTTCTGTAGGGTGTCTTTTGAAAGGATGCTCAGGGTGTTCCTGGTGTGCTCTGAGTTCAGCAAGTGAAACCCAGCAAAGACAAGTACGGAGTACTGCACCTAGAGAAGCAGATTCAAGAGCACGGCTACGCACTGGGAAAGAACAGGCTGGCAGTGATTTTGCTGCAGAGGATCTGGAGGTTAGAGCAGATCACAAATTAGACACAAGCTGACAATGACGTGGCTGTGAAGAAGCCTGATATTCTGGGGTTCATCCACAAAAACTGTCCCCCTCTACTCAGTACTGCCGAGTCCTCACTTGGAGCATGGTGTCCAACTTTGGGTGTCTCGCTTTAAGAAAGATGTGGACAAACTGGAGACAGTCCAGAGGAGACCAGTGAAAAAAAAGCTTTAGCAAGCCTAAGCTGCATGAGGAAAGGTGGAAAGAACTGGGCATGTTTAGTCTAGAGAAGAGAAGGCTGAGAGAGAGGAGAACTCATAACATGTTAAGGGCTGTTATAAAGAGGACAGTGATCAACTATTCTCCACATCTACCGAGGGAAGGGCAAGAAGAAAGCGGCTTGATCAGCAGCAAGGGAGAGATGTAGCTTAGCTATTAGGAAATGTTACCCTCACAGCTAGGAGGTGAAGTATTGGGACAGGGGACCAAGGGAGGTTGTGGAACCCCCAGTCACTGGGGGATTTTAAGAACAGGTTGGACAAACACTTGTCAGGGATGGTCTAGGTTTACTTGGTCCTGCTTAAGCATAGGGGGCTGGACTAGATGGCATAGAAGTTCCTTCCAACCCTCCATTTCTATGAATTACAAAAATCTGTGTGCACTACTGCCCATTAGTGGATAGACTCAGAACGATGTGTCCTCAGCCCTATGCTGCAGACCACTGAAGGGTGATTCGTCTCCAGCTCAGCAGCCTGGCATTTCAGAGCAGGTGGTTCTGAGTTCTCTTCATGAAACCCCAAGTGGTGCTTTCACAAAGGGACCCATGATACAGCTTGGCTCTGGCATGTAGCTCCATTTCTGATGTACCTTCCAGCCTAAAATACTTTTGGAGATGCAGCCAGCTCTGGGGCATTGCGCAGCTGCGGCTGCTTTTAATACCATGTTTCAGAGAGGAAACGAAGACAATTGCGTTTGCTAGTGGAGAAAGGAGAGGAAGGGAAAGATTGGGGAGGCAGAACGAAAATGGCTCAAGTTGGAATATGGCCAGGACATAGCAGGATCTTTAAATGGGTCAGGATCTCCGCTGAATGAGTCAGTGTTTTTCTGGCAGAGATTTTCCAAGCAAGTCACAATCCTGCTGTTACTAACACGCTGCCAGTCTAGCTCCTACACACGGGGGAGGGAACTGGTACTTTCAGAAACTCGCTGCAGCAAGATCTTCCCTGGGAGCTTGTGCTAACAACCCTCCTCCCCCTACCCAATCCATTTTCTGTCTCCACCTGCAGTCTCAGCTTATAAGCTTTTTGGGGCAGAGACCATCACTGTTCTGTGGACAGCACGGAGCACAATGCAGACCTGATCCCCATACCACCTCCATGCACCTTAGTGGTAGCTTGCGAGCTACCTCACCACACAGGAATCCTGCTGCCCAGCCCCCCCTGCTCTACCCACTACACCCCACCAGCTAGAGTTTATGAAGAGTCCTATGCTCAACTTCATTCACAATATACCCCACCCCCCCCAAAAAAAAACAAAAACACTACACACACAATTGTAACCACCTCGTCCAGATCCTGGGTCTCTCCCCCTGCAACCAGTGACCCCAGACCTCACTCAAGCCCTGCAGAAAGCAGACACCATTCCCCACCCCTTGTCCCAGCCCCCCAGAAGAGACATCTGCAGCCAATATGCCTCAGTCTCTCAGGGCAGAGATAAGGGGCTGTCCCCTTTCAGCTGAAGCATCAGCAGACACCAGCCCTTCTGCCCAGGTGTTTGAATCCAATGTGAGCCCAGAGAGGGACTAGGGAAAAAGGAACTCAGCTAAGGCCAGTCACCTCTCTGTACAACTACTGCTCTGTACAGCAGTCTGCATTCCCATGGAAACACCACGCTTTGGGCACACAGACCTGCTATTGGACCGGCCTCGTGCAAACACAGACCATCTGGAGCGAGCCGTGTCAAACAGCTCACGCCCCAGGCACAGGCTGCCTGGGCACTGCCCACTCCAGGACTCACTGGGGTGCCAGGGCTCCACACACCCTTTGCCCCACGTACAGCAGCTGTGAGACCTTTACACACAGCTTCTACCCCGCTCCCCACAGCACCCCCCTGCTGGGAGAGGCTGGGGAAGTAGGAGCCCCTCCCCTCCCCTCCCCCCCAAAGCCAGAGTTAGAGAAGATTAAACAAGATCTGTGCCCTTCTTCCCTTTCTGAAGGCCTTCTAGGCCAGTGCATTTCAGAGGCAGAGTTCAGGCTTAGCACCTGCTTCCCCACTTGGAATAAAGGGGGCCTGGCCCCTTTAAGAGCTCTCTCTATCCCAGGTCTTGTTTGCATAAGAATGGCCCCAGCTCAGAGGATGGAGGGGGGTGGGAACCCATTGAGAAGGGGAACCAACCAAAGAAAACATCCCTGGATCAGAGCTGAGCCTGACAGCTGCTGCCAGACAGGAGCTGCTCCCCATCCACCAATCCATCCCCCACACCATGCCACAAAGCCCAGTCCTAGAGCCAGCCCCACATATCCATATCCATCCCAAAGGTTGCATCTCATCGACATCTGCTCAGGCTGCTGCCACCCAAAAGGGACAGCCCCCTCCCAGGCTATTGCTACAAGCTGACTAGTGTTCCTTGCAGCAGTGACCTCTGCTGGCTGCAATCTGAACTGCACAGCCAGGTGTCATATGGCCTATACTGCTAACAACTGATGATTTCCCATTAGCAAAATGCCTGCTGATTAAGAATGGGAGGATCATAGTTCTATCCTCCCATGGATGCCACTGAGTCAAAAGCACAGCACAGGGGAAGGCCTGGGAGTTGCTCCACGGATTCATGGCTTGTGTTCTGTCCTGGGAGAACAGCAGTAGCACTCTGCCCCCATCCTCCTCAGCAACGTGAGCTTTCCCCAGCCCTCCCAAACACCAATGTCAGCCAACAAGAAAGCCTCCAGACTCCTTCACTCCACCCCACCCCCAGACACTCCCATTTAAGTCTCTGTCTAGCACATTGACACCAAAGCTTGGCAGTTGTGATGCAAGACACTTCCCTCCTCCAGTAATAGAACCCAGGAACCCTGGCTCTCCAGCCTCACCCTGATTTAATCCACTAGACCCTGCTCCCTGCCCAGAGACACCAAGAATCCTGCTGCCCCCCTAGCTTCAAGCCACTAGGCACCACTCGCCTCCCAGAGGACCCAGGAATCCTGCTGCTCCCAGCCTAAACCCACTAGATCCCCCCCAGCCCGCTACTCCAAGCTCTGGGAGAACCCCAGAAATGCTGGCATGGAGCAATATGTTGCTGCTAATCCTCAGCAGCATCTCTCACATCCTCCTGGGAGCTTTGACTAGGCAAATATCCTGCCAGATTGTTTTGTTTATTCAAATAACCACAGCAATGAAGCGGAGCTGTCTCTCTCCACTTTGGTTTGTGTGCTTGACATGTACCTGAACTCCCTGGGAGCAGCCCCTTGCCCAGGCACCTGGCCTGCTCATCTCAGTTGCAGTTAGCAGGGAGGGGAATCAACCCCTCACTGCAAGTTTTTGCATCGAGATCGGATGCTTTTCTAGAAGGTCTGCTCCAGGGAAGGCCTGTGGCCTGGGTTACAGAGGCCAGACTAGAAGATCCTCAGGGTCCCTGGGGTCTTTATGGGTATGTCTCCATCACATTCTGGAGCCTGCCATCCCATGTCAGACTCCACCCAGCGGTGCAGACCAGGTGTGGCCAAACCATGGCTCGTGAGCTGCATGTGGCTCTTTTACAGTTAAAGTGCAGCTTGCAGAGCCATCCCCCACCCACCCCCGCCCAATTCTCAGCCTACCAGATTGTACGGTGGAGCTCAGGCTTCTGTCCTGTGGCAGGTTGGTGGGACTAGGGGCTTCTGCCCTATGGCAGGAGGGGGTCTAAGGGCTTTAGCCCAATGCCTCAGCAGGCATCATCCTGCCTGTTCAAGAGCCGCAAGCCTTCTGAAGATTATTGTACATGGCTCGGAGGGTCAGCATTTGGCCACGCCTGGTGTAGACTGTGCTTTGAAAGTGCAGCTCAGGCTCTGAAGGCTGGGGAGGGAGCTTCTCAGCTAACCACATGGCAGGAGACTCTGTTCTGTCTGGGGTGAGGCCCCTGTAAACATGCTCAGACTCCTGGTGCTTCTCCCCCCTTCCCCCATCATCAGGGGATCTCAGAGAACCTCCCAAAGCAGGTCAGTGTTATTCACCCCCTTTTTACAGATGGGGAAACTGAGGCAAGGGGGAAAGATTTGCCTAGGGCAAGCCAATGGAAAAGCCAGGGATAGAACCCAGGCTGCAGCAGCTGCCTTCTCCTGAGACACTGGTTTCCAGTTGAGGGGGGAGCAGTTTTAGGCCACATGAGTCTGTAATGAGGCTGACTGACCCAGAGGTTCTCAAAGGCATTCATCTGACGAAGTGGGTATTCACCCACGAAAGCTCATAATCCAAAACGTCTGTTAGTCTATAAGGTGCCACAGGATTCTCTACTGCTTTTACAGATTCGGACTAACACGGCTACCCCTCTGATAAAGGCTTGCTAGCAACCCAGCCTGCACGTCCTAGTATCACCACTGGGGGTCCCCCTAAATCCTGGCCTGAGCATGCACAGGAGTGGCTGCCCTGTACACTAAGTAGCTGACTAGGCAAGTGGTGCAGAGGGAGAGGACTGGTGACTACACCTGGGTGGCTGGGACAGAGATGCAAAAGCCAGCCAGGCAGGTTCTAGAGCCGGCCAAGAGTGCCTCCCAGCTCTGCTCCCACATGTGGCCGTTCCGAGCAGCATCGGGCATGCCGATTCTGACACATTGCGGGGAACCCCAGATCCAGCACACCCTGCCAGGAGAAGGGGGCCTGCTCTGACTCACAGTACTGTAGGGTTGCTGTGGAGTTTGGGGGGCCAGGCAGCCTCTCCCCCATGCACTGAGGCCTGGCATCTTGGCCACTCCAGAGAGTGGTCAGGCACAGGCAGCATCGGGTACAGCCATTGCACCATGCTGGGGGAAACCTCAGACCCAGCAGGGACTTGGATCTAGGGCAGGTGCAGCAGACACACCCTAGGGAGGTGCAGCAGAGAGGAGCCCCACCACCACCTGGAAGCAGCTCAGCAATTTCTCCTCTAGCTCACAGCTACCCTTTCAGGTGGGGAAAGGCTCACCCCACTGCAATGAAGGGGTCAGGCCCCACCTCTTGCAGGATGGCTTGGAAGGGGAGCCTGGATGCACCCCAAAGTGTGGCCCAACCCCAGATAAGAGTCATCACAGGATGAAGCTGTTCCCATTAGGGTAGCGGGGAAGGGATCATTCCCATCCCATCAACAATCCGAGTTCTAGACCAGGCAAATAGCTGTAAATCACAACACTGAAGAGCATCAAGTACCTTAAGATGCCAGGGGATGCCATGGAAGCAGAGCAAAGGGTTCTTCCCCCCATCTGCCATTGCCTTTCCCCACACGTGCTGGCAACAGAACCCAGGCATTCTGCCACACCACCCCCAGAGGCGGCTACATCTCAAGACCTAGACTATGCTGGGAAATACTTAGTTTCTGGCCCTTTGCAACTGGTAAATCCACTCTCCCCACAAGGGCGGGGGGCACCATAATGTGTCAGCCTATAGTATGCTAGGCAGCTCCCCACCCAATGATTGCATGGAAGGTGGGGGAGGAGAAGAGATGCTAGCCTTGGAGACCCCTGTGTAACCACAGGTTGGACAGAAGTTGATCAGTGGTGGGATAAGCTTCCATGCACACCCCCATGGGAGCTGAATCTTGATCTGGAGTGACCCCTAACCCTGGCGTGTGGTGGGGAGGTGCTGTCTCTCTCTCTCACACACACACTCACCCCCTGCTGCCACCAGCTAGATCCCACCTAATCCCCAGCCTGTCCAGCAGGTTCCAGAATGGCAGACTGTCCGGAGGGCAGTGGCCCAGGGCCAGACATTCCTGCATTTACTGTGGGCTCCCAACGCCCCCTCCCTCTCCAGGGCAGAATGTGCCCAACAGATCAGGATACACAAGCTCCTCTTGCTCCCCAGGTGCCTCTGCTCAGAGACACAGGCCTTGCCCAAGAGGCCTTCACATCAGGAGCCCTACAAGACAATAGTTTCCCTGGCATCAAGGGATGTGTGTGTGATGAGAGAGAGAGAGAGAGAACAGGACCTTCCTCAATCCCTCTCTCTCAGCAGTGGGGTTGACGTTAAGCAATCCCATTCCAACCTGGCAGCTACTCCCTTAAACCAATCAATAAGCTAATTATTCATGGATCAGCCAATTAGTTTATCAACTGGATTTAATCCATTGACAGAATCCAGGGTGGAGCATCTCTTACTCACCTCAGCAGAGATACCAAAGCCCTTGTGAATTCACAGAGCAAGATGAGTTAGCAATTCCCCCCCCCAAAAGAGGAGCATTTGTCCCAAATGCAATGACTATACATGAGAGACCACAGCAGGAGGGTGAAACTCTTTGCTGCCTCTCTAATTTAATCCAACTACCTACAACCCCCATAAACCCCCACAGAGATTTTAAGACCAGAAGGGGCAATTGGAGCATCTACGCAGCCCTCCTGTCTACCCAGAGGAGAGAAGGTGACCCAGTTACCCCTGTATTCAGCCCAGTGAATGCAAAATTTTAATCAAGGGCTCCGCTACATGAGGCAGGTTAACACCTGCGATGCACCATCTTTAATTTAAGCCAGTTTAGTTAAAGCATGTTCCCATGGGCCTTCTCCAGGTGATCTGTTTCACAGTCACTTGGGACCGTGTAACCAGGCAGTTGGGTGTGTGTGACTTTTTAAAGTCATCTCATATCAGCATAACCCCTAGTGTAGCTGCAGTTATAAATTCACTGATGCTTGCCTGGCTTATTCCCTCTCCCCTATGGAAATAGCTTGGCCGATGGTGGAAGTACCACAGATTCGGGACATTAGGTTCCCTGGCACAGATCCTGTGGGGAGTTAAGTAGCAAAAGGCCTTTGAGGGTCTGGGCTACCATTTCTAAAACAGACATGAGAACTCAGCTGATCTGTTCAGCAACCAGCAAGAGGGTGCAGAGTTTGGAACCCAATGGGAGGAAGAGCAGGTTACAGGACGCAACAGAGGCACCCTGGGAACTATTTAGAAAACAGATTATGGGATGGAACTAAGAATTGTGAGAACATGACATCCCCTCCCCCCAAGTTCCCACAAATTCTACAAAAAGAGTGGATATCCCACAATGCACAGCTAAAGAGCCCTACAAAATGCATTGGGACACCTACCCCATGTGGCAGGTCTGTCTTCTGCAGACACTGCCTTTCACAGCAAGCCCCAGCCAAGCACACACATGCTCCAGGATCATTGTCACGCTGGCAAAAGTGCTACTGGTAAAGCTCAGGGGTGTAGATGTGGCATAAGGCACCTTTATACCGGTATAACTGCAACCATGCTGCCAGGGTGGGGCAGAGGGTGACAATTTTAAGGCTTGGTCTACACTTAAAAATGAGATGGACCTGGGTACACTGCTTGGGAAAGTTTTGCACCCTGTGCAATGTAGTTAGGTCAACCTAGCCCACCCTGGAGACATGGGTACCATGTCTTGGAGAGGGGGGTTTAATTACATTGATGGAAAAATCCCATCCCTTGACAAAGGAAGCATCTACAATATAACGGTCCAGCTGCAGCACCCTAGCTGTGCAGCTGTAGTGTAGACATGCCCTACAACACTGCCAGCCCAGGTAGAGCATCTTTTTAGGTTTAGCTTAAGCCAGTGGCTTTGGTCTCTCCTTGGGACACTTTTGCTGGTGGGAGCCATGTTCGCACTAGGAGGGTCAGCCCTGGATGGCTCTCTCAAGCACCTCTCCTAGCCAAGGTTCCACATCCCATCCACTAGGGCTGGCAGAGAGGAGCTTAAGATTCACCCCTTGAGTTAAAGCTGGTGCAATTTTCTCCTGGAAAGAGCTCAAGGAGGGGTGAAACCAGAGCCACTTCGGGTGCAGATTTACCCCAGCTCAGACCTGCCAGGCCCATCCCCTCAGTCTTCGCATCTGTACACAGCTGCAGGCGGAGCGTGCCTTCCCCCATCGCATTAGTGACCCAAACAGATTGGGCCTCCCTTACAACTCCCATTTCCACCCCCGGGCCTCTCTGATGGGCAGAGTAGCAGCCCCAAGAAGATCTAGGAACCCCCGCCCAGCCTGGATATCAGTCAGCTGTCGGGAAACCACAGGGTACGACTCCCTGAGCCATGCGCGGTGCACAGGGAGGGTAAAACATACAGGATCCCATTGCCAAAGGGGGTCAGAGCAGTGGGTGACCCTTACAGCCCCATCACCCCACCTTGGGGCATGCCCCACCCCCCACCCACAGCCAGCTCCAGCCAGCCACAGCGGGAGGAGGGGGGCGAGGAAGCGAGGTGGGTCAGATCGCCCGGCTAACAAAGGCGTTGGCTCCCCCCCCCCCAGCTCAGCTAGGAGATCTGCACCTGCTGGGCTATTAACATTTACACCCGGCTGCATCTAAACAACCCTTCCCCCAGCTCCGCTCCAGCCGGGAACCTGGGGGTGGTGGGGGGGCAGAGAGAACACCCGGGGAAGGGGAATGCGGGGGGGGGGAGCAGAGAGAGAGCCAGGGGGATGGGGCAGAGAGAACCCGGGGGTAGGGGTGGGGCAGAGAGCCTGGGGAAGGGAATGGGGGGGCAGAGAGAACCCGGGGAAGGGGAATGGGTGGGGGGCAGCTAAACGCAGCGAGGACGCAGGGAAGGGGCCCCCCGGCTGTTACCTGCTACGATCCGCGGGGAACCGCCTTTCACCACCTGCTGCAGCCCCCCGCCGAACCCGGCTTTGTCTGGCAGTGGAGTGGCCGGGGGGATGGCAGCTGCTCCCGGGCCGAGCGTGCGGTGCCGAGCAGCGCCCCAGCCCAACTGGGTGAGAAGGGGACCGGGCGGGGAGCACACACGCTCCCCCCCCCCCGCCCAATTACCTCGTTAGCCAATGGCAGGGCAGGCTGGGGTTTAAAGCGATGATGTCACCCACTCCGCACCCCTAGGGGCTGGTCAATTGTCTTCGCCAGCCGGCGGGGGCTACCGCTTTGTGCCCCTGCGCCGGGCAGCTGGTTACGGGATCGATGGGCCGGGGGGAGGGGGCGTGTAACCCTTTCACTGCCAGGGCTTCCTCTCCTGTCCCCACGCTACAGTCTGTCTAGCCACACACACGAACCTCTGTGGCTGTCCCCCGCCCACTTTGTCTACCTGTCCTGTCCACCTCGCTATCCCCCCACACCTGGCTCTGTCTGAGCCTGTAGCCTGGCTGGCTCTGTTCGCAGAAGAGTTCTGCGTGGCTGGAAAGCTGGGCGCTCTCACCAACAGAAGCTGGTCTAACAAAAGAGAGAGTGATCGCTCTGCGTCTGACCTCTCAGTCCTCTGCCTGGGGAGAAAGCGGTGCTACCCTGCAAAGAGGGGCTCGGGAGTGATCCCTAACTCTGCTAGACACCAAAAATCAGGGCCTGAACAGACTCTGTCTTTATGGCTTATCACAACAAACTGTAACCCACGAACACCCCCTCTTTGTCTTCTGACTGCAGAGGGGTTAATGGGCCAGCTACCTTGAAGGGTCCCTTACAAGGGGGTAGTCAATTATTTTTTGTCAAGTCCAAATTTCTTGGTCAGGGTCCAGACTCCAGAGAAACATTTTCCACACCGCAATAATGATGATAAATAAAAAGATTTGAGGGTCTCTTCAAAAGCGTCTGGTGGTCTGGATTTGGCTGGCGGTCTGCCTGTTAACTACCCCCCTTTCCAGGATGTGCTACCTATCTATGCTAAACAATCTGTTCCACCTTGTATTTTGGTGTGGTGCTCAGAGGACCTTTCCCAGACCCAAAGAAGAGGTCCGCGCAGCTTGTTGCTTTCATCAGCAGAAGTTGGTCCAATAAAAGATCTTCCCTCCCCCACCTTGTTTTTCCTCTCCTGGGATCAACTCGACTACAACACCACAGCAAATCTCTCTGTATCCATCTCCACACTCACCCCTCTGTCTGTGACGCATTCTCTCTCTCTCTCCCTGTATCTCTCAGTTTAACCACCTTTTATACTAATATGCTGAACCCTTTGGTGTCAGAGGAAGTGGTAAAACCAGCATTGCCTGGTAAATCCTGTAACATTCAATATTGCCCCATATCGCGCAGTATGTTTACGACTGTGCTGCAAACCTGCGCCTTGTGGGCTGGTCTCCCCTTGCTCCCCAGACTCCAGGGGAATCTGGAGACAGCCCCACCCCACCCCACCCCACTGCAGATTATGCAGGGCTAGGGCTCTGGAGGGGGAATCAGCACTTTGCTGTCATAGCATTCTGCCAGCTGGGCCTTGCAGTGGGGGCCAGCAGGGTGGGAGCACAATCTGCCTGGGGGCTGCAAACAAGGTGAAACAGGAGTGGGTGGATCTGCATAGGGATGAGGGTGGTGAATGGGTTCCCTAGGGAGGTGGTGGAATCTCCATCCTTAGAGGGTTTTAAGGTCCAGTTTGACAAAGCCCTGGCTGGGATGATCCAGTTGGTGTTGGTCCTGCTTGGAGCAGGGGGTTAGACTAGATGATCCCCTAGGGTCTCTTCCAACCCTAATCTTCTATGAAATCAGGGAAAATAGACTGGGTGAACCCTGGGCCCTGAAGTGCCTGCGGTGCTGATCAGAGTGATGTGGGGGATGCTTCTGGGGGCAGGAGCCTATACTGTGACTTGCCCCCACTTCCTCAGGGCAGGGCCAAGGCTATTAGGGTTGGCTTTGTCCCTGCTTGCCCAAGCAGTCCCCACGTACAGCCTTATTTCTGAACAGCCCCAGCTGTGTCCAAATGGAACCGCTGGCCTGCTCACGAGGTTGTGCCCCCGCCCCAGTGGTTGCTCTACAGCAGGAGGCAAGAGAGGCCCTTCCATTCTGAGCAGTAGGGGGCTAATTCATAGATTCTAGGTCATCAAGTCCAGTCCCCTGCCCTCATAGCAGGACCAAATACTGATTATAGGTCACAGGTTCAAGCCTCACCCCAGACATGGGAGACTGCAGACAGAGGTATTATGGGATGTACCCCAGGGGACACCTTCTCTGCTGTGCACCCTGTTCTGGAGGCTGCTCCTTCAAACAGCTGCCTCTGCTTCTCCAGATCTGACAGGGGTACCCCACAAGGAGCTGAGAGATGGGCAGAGCTGTGTGCCAGAGGAGCCCAGGGCTGGGCCAGCAGGGGGTTGGAGGCTGGGACTGAGGGGCACCAGCAGAGCCGAATGTGGACTTGGGGACACACAGCGCAGCAGGGCTGGTAATATAGGCAGCCCTCCCTGCCACACCCTCTCTCTCCTCACAGATGTCTTAAGGCAGAACAGTCCAGATTTGCCTCCCTGGGGTTCAGTGGGAGAGTGTGAGGGGGTGTGGGGGGAGAGGGCTGGAATTCAGAATCATTGGCCCCGGCACATGGTTAGGTTTGTAAAGCGACAGCTCCACCTGCTGTGAGATCCTGCAACACACACGTGTGCACACAACACACTGCAGGCCTGCTCCACACATGCACACACATGGACATGCAGCACACGCATGTGCAAATCCACTCACTGCAGCAGCAGGCCTGTTGTGGGTGCTGGCAGGTCAGGGTGTAATGTGACTGTGGCCCCCAAGTACACATCACGGCTCTAACTGGAGTTCCGTGGTGCTGACAATGCTGCTGACATTGGAGTTAGTGAGGTGGGCGGGGGGGCTGCTTCGCTACTCAGCTGCTCCCAGATTGTTTTTCAGTGTGATGCGTGTACACACCCACGCACCCCCCCCCCCACGCACCCACCCCCTACACCTCCAGGTCCTGGCACAGTTGTTCTCCATGCAAGAGGTGGGGGAAATGCCCTGGAGTCTCAGCCCCACACAATGAGCATCTCTAAAAACGGGCACAACTCGAGCAAACACCAGCTCATCCCCACCCAGCACCCATCCGGATGTTCTGATGAAATGACCAGCTTCTCCTCTAGCAGGCAGCTGCTGCAGCTGCCCCAGAGCTGTCAACCCACCAGCAGGTCCATGAGGTTTGTGACTAGTGCCTCAGTGGCTGGTCTGCACAAGTGGGTAAGAGCCTACTGCTACTGCCAGCTAGTGGAGCTCCTCCTTCGGCTCCTTGGACGGGGCCTGGGCTTTGGCGCCGAGGCTAGTGGGTTCACTTGGGGTTGGGGGTGTTGTTGCAGGAGCAAAGGGGGGAGTTGTAGCACAAGAAGTTCCTATCACCTTCACAAGCAAAGTCTGGGCTGTGAGATCCCTCCCTTCTAACAGAATACCACCCCTTGGAATGACCTAGGCCAAGCCATGGGGCACATGCCCCTTGGAACTAAGCTGGGCCATGGCCTCCCTCAGGAGCTGAACCTAGGATCTCTGGCTCTTAACACATGAGCCTCTGGGGCCTGGGCTAAGAGCCAGGTTTGCTGGCCAGGGCTGCATCAGGCACAGCAGGCCCACCACCACTCAAGAGGGCCAGAGGACCACTGTGAGAGGGGCTGTACAGGACTAAAATGGTGCTAGTGGGAGCTGTTCCCCTGGGGCGGGGGGAGGTCTAATCCCAACCCCAACTACCCTAGCTCAGGCCCAACCCAAGAAGGACTCTAGTCTCGACAGGTCCTTAGACCAGGCCCATCACCATGGTATTGGGGTGCCCTCAGCTGTGCATCGAGCATCTGCCCTGCCTGCTCCATTCTCCATCTGAGTGGGTGTGTGACGGGGAGGAATGACACATTCCTCATCTCTCACTGCCTATGTGTCCCCTCTGTGGGGGAGCGTTCCTACTCCAGGAGCTGCTTAGCAAAGAGCACGGGGGCCCTGCCCTAAGTTAGGTCTATTCTAGGAACATATGCCCATATAGCATCATTGGTTGGGGGGAAGGGTGTTTCTAGACCAGTAAATGCCCTAGTGTAGACACACCTATGCTAGTGTAGCTGTGCCATTGCCCATACAGCCCGTTTTGCTCACTGACGGGGTACAAGCACTTTGCCAGCAAGCTAGCTATCTCCATAGCACTGGGACACAACTTCTCCCCGTATGGGCCCTGCTGTACACAGGGGTTGCCAACTCTCCAGGATTGTCCTGGAGTTTCCAGGAATTAAAGATTATGTCATGCGTTGGAGCACCCAGGAATTCGTCCAACCAAAGTTGGCAACCCAATGCACCAGCATATCTTAGTGCCTTATTTGGGCTAGTGCAATCCCTTGGCTGTGTAAATAGGAAGTATTGATCCATAGCAAGGACATTCAGCTCCTCTGTTTGGCACTGGTGTGACCGCTGCTGGAATAACATGGCCAGTTCTGGTGGCCCCGATTTGAGACGGTTGGTTGTGGATTAAGGGGGGAGAGTTCAAGACGACCCAGGAGAACGACTAAAGCATTGGGCTCCAAACTTTTGAGGGTCGCACCCCTCCTTACCCCTGTCCATGCCCCCCACTCCAGGCTTGGGTCGGGAGCAGGGGGCTGGGGATGGGAAAGGAGCAGCAGCAGCAGCCAGGTGCAGCTCCACTCTTGGCCCTAGGCAGGAAAGGGAGCCCTGGCCAGGGGCTGGGGGCAGGAGCAGAGTCACAGCCAGGCCATAGTGGGGGACGGCAGCTAGGCCCTTGGCCGGTGCAGAGCCATGCATGGGGATGGAAGCTGGGAGTGGGGCAGGGCTGGGTGATGCTCCCTCCCCACCCCTGTGGGAGCTGACAGAGCCTGCCCCACCCCCCAAACATTCCTCCACACACCCGGGGGTGGGGGGGAGGGACGTGCATCCCACACCTCTGGACTAGAGGATTAGCAAACTTGCCTTCTAGTGATAGACTCCAGAAGCTCACTCGCTTTAATGTCCCAAGGAGATGGTTAATGGGATAATTTGATTGCCATTTCTTAGTACCTACAGGGGAAAGAGAAATTTGCTAATGGGCTTGTCAGTGCAGCAGGCAAACATCTAGCAAGATCCAACAGCTGGACGTTAAAGCTAGACAAAGTTCATGCCAAAAACAAGGCACCGTTTTTATCATCAGTGAGGGTCATTCACCAGTGGAACAGCTCACCCAGGGCTAGAACAGATTTTCCCTCACTGGAAACCTTTAAATCAAGATGAAATGTTTTTTTAGGAGAGAGATGCTGCAGCCTAACCACAGCTATAGCACTTCCGTGGGCATTAATTTAGGACCATCCAGGTCAGACCATGTGACCGCTGTGGTCCCATCTGGCCTTGGAATCTCTGAATGCACCTTTATCCTGCTCAAACTGCATCCTTATTCAGAGGAAGCAGAGTGGCCTAGTGGGTACAGTGCTGACCTGGCACTGCCCAGCCTGTTGAGTGACCTCAGAAAAGTCACTCCCCCACCCCACACTCTGTGCCTCAGTTTCCCCATCCATACAATGGGGTTAGCACTGAGCTCCTTTGTAAAGCACTTTGAGCTCTATGCCTGGAAAGGGCTAGGAATGATTATAACTGAATGAGCTGACTCAGTATAACACCTCCTCCCTGCTATACAAAGCACCCTGGTCAGATCAGGCCTGTGCAAGATTTAAAGCTATATAAAAAGAGTACCCAGGCAGAGTCACACCAGTTGGAATTAATCCCCACGTGTGCATGCTCCTATTTCAGCGTGAAATCTGCATCGCCCAGGGAGAGCCTACACTGGGGATAGAAGAAACTCTATGGGGACTGTGACCTCTGAGGGGCAAAGGGCATCATTCTGGTCTGTGTTTGTACAATGCCTAAGCCCGGGGGGGGGGCTGGTGCACAGTGGGGCTCCTAGGCACTGCTGTAATACACCTGATACTGTACAGCACTTAGCACCCTGAGGGGCTGGTCCACAGCAGGGCTCCTAGGCATAACTACAATACAAAGAGTTAAACCAGGTCTATGCTACAGCCTTCTGCTGGCATCACCCAAAGGCATGGCAAGGACAGAGCTTTGCTGGCATGAGCTCATAGTACAGACCCACTTTGCCCACAGAGCTGCCCTGTGACCAGGATAGCTTGCTCTGGTCAAGGGGGGGGGGGTGGCTTTACTGTGGCAGCACAGTGCATGGTGCTGCTGCAACCATGCGGGGAGCCCTTTGCCAGTATAGCAACCCCCAACTTACCCTGCACTGTCTAGCAGTAGCTCTTGAAACACTTTACAAAGTAGTTTGGTATCATTATCCTCATTGTACAGATGGGGAAACTGAGGCACAGAGCAGGAAGGACTTGCCCAAGGTCACCCACTACACCAATGGCGGATTTGGGACCAGCACCCAGCCATCTTGTGGCCCAGTCCAGTGCTCCACCCAGTAGACCCCACTGCCAATCATATGCACACTAGCAGTGCTCTGGGGGTATAGCCCTGGTACAGTGTAGGGGTAAACTGCTGCAAGCATGAATGTGATCAATCAGTCCAGCTTTGTGCTTAGACCAAGCCTAACAGTTCTGATTCTTTGGCCAAGCTGTAGGCCAGAAGCACCTGCTCCTCTTTCTGCCCTGGGTGCACACTTCTGGAGGGGACAGTTAGGGAGCAGGACGGGTTGGATGGGGCGTGAAAGTCCCGGGGTCTGTGAGGGGGTGGGGGGTGGATAGGAGTCAGGGCAGTCAAGGGACAGGGAGCAAAGAGGGTCCTGGGGGGCAGTTAGGGTGGGAGGGTCTCTGGAGGGAGTGGTCAGGGGACAAGAAGCTGAGGGGGTTGGATGAGTCGGGAGTGCTGGGGGAGGAGCTGTCAGGAGGTAGGGTTGTGGAGAGGGGTTGGGGCAGGCAGGGAGCAGGGGGGGAGTTTATGGGTCCAGAGTTCTGGGGTCCTGTCAGAGGGCAAGGAGCAGTTAGATAGGTATGGGAGTCCAGGGGGTTCTGTCTGGGTGCAGGGGTGTGGATAAGGGTTGAGGCAGTCAGGGAACAGATAGGGGGTAGGGTCCTAGGGAGGCAGTCAGGGGACAAGGGGCAGGGAGACTTAGATAGGCAGTGGGGTCCCAGGAGGNAAAACTAGCCCCAGCTGAGTTTTCTATAAAATAAACTTCTGTTTTATTGTGTAAAAGAAAACACAAAAATCCACCCATCTTCCAAAAACCTTCAACTCTGTTATTTATATCCAAAAATAAAAAAAATAAGCTGCTTTTATTGTGATAAATACATATAGAATACATTGATAAATACATATTTTTTTATGAACAAGGCACTGTACACTTTAGACACAAACAGCTGTGCCGAGAGGTAGCAACTGACTTGGACATAGAACAGAGACTTTCTACCCCCTCCCCCCCAAGGCTACCAAGCTCAATTAACTCTCTAGTAGCCGTTTAACCTCTCAAGACAAGGGAGAGGCTGCCTCTACTGAGATGTCCCCAGCGGGGATGGCACCAGAGAATCTAGAAGCAGGAGAATCTACTGACTGCTCTGTAGCATGTATGAGCTTCTATACATGGTTTAGGCACAAAAGGGCGACAAGGCTTCTCAGGGTGGGTTACACATAGGCTTGGAAGGATTCAATTTCCATCAGTAAGTTTCAGTAAACATGAATTGCACCAGCCACAAAAACATTGCTTCGGTACATTTCAGTTATCAGTGATGATTGGCCATGGCTGAAAAATGGTGCTTCACTCTCCGACTTTGATTTCAGGCAGTTTCCTGTGTATAGTTTATCAAGGGGTGTTGGCCATTTGTGTTTTAACAGCGAACAAGCTTTAACTTTTTGGAATCTCAACAGCTACTGTAATTAAAAGCAGCAAAGAGTCCTATGGCACCTTAGACTAACAGACATATTGGAGCATGAGCTTTCGTGGGTGAATAACCACTTTGGATTCACCCACAAAAGCTCATGCTCCCATATGTCTGTCAGTCTATAAGGTGCCACAGGACTCTTCGCTGCTTTTACAGATCCAGACTAACATGGCTACCCCTCTAATACTTGTAATTAATTGGCATCTGACCCCCCCCATAGTGTCCCACAACTGGGAAAATTTAAAATAAAAAAAACCATCCCCAAACCACCATTATCTATTGAAATTAAAATCAAATGCTGCCAAGCTTAGTTAAATGCACTGAAGGGGAGATCCTGGATAAATACCCCCCCATCCCAATCCAGAGGAGTTTGAGAAACAGAGCTGCCCTTCCCTCATATGCCATTCCTGTTCTAAGGGAAACTAAGCAGAGAACTGGCCTTCCTGAAGCAGGGAAGAGATAGCTGGTCTGGTGGTGTAGTTCAGACGACCAGTCAACTTTAGAGAGTTTGGTGGATCCTGATCTGACATTTGCAGCTGGCTATCTAGCCAGGGACTGGAGCAGAAGACCAGCTTCTAAACTCCCTTCCAATTTTTTTTTTTTTTTTATTTGAGGGGGGCTGGAGCAGGACACAGTCTGATGGAGATATGAGTTTGCAGGGTGTTTGGGAATTCCCCTCCCCTCACAAAGCAATTATATCTGCCAGCAAGAGAGAAGGGACTTGCAATCATGGCAACAGTCACTATAAACAGTATGGGGGGAGAGATTAACTATGCCTGAATTTATTTATTTTTTTAAAACAAGTGGGGGATAGATGAGATGGGCTTCGTTACAAAGCCAACAGCCATTGCTCCAAGCTGAGTTTGAAGCTGTGTGTATCAAAGAAACAAACAATTCTCCCCCTGTGCAACACTGTCATGCCTGTGGGTATAAAGCCACCCAGCAAGGGGTGACAGAGCAGGCATGAATCCAATGCATCCTTCCCATGGGACTACCAGACCCTTGCCTCTTGGCATCCAGGCTATAATTAAAAGTGCTTTAATGAGGCTGGTGGGGCGGGGAGGGAGAAGAGAGAAGAGCCTTTTGGATTATTAGAGGGTGGGGGCAGCTGTCCATAGCCGCCATGTGGTTCAAATGACACCTACTGTCTTCCACCAGGGACAGAGAGGGTGTCCGGGGGGACTCACCACAGGGGGCAGTGAGTGTGCACACAGCAGAGGCAGACAGCATGCCGGTCTGGAGGGGACTCCAGGTAGCAAGGTTGGGGGTGGTGGTGGAGGAAGTGGGGGTGCACAGCAGGGTTCCATGGGGTAGGAAGTGGAAGAGGGGGACACAGAGGGGCACAGGTGGAAAGATGCACCATGGGACAGGAAGTGGAAGGCAGGAGGGGACATGGGTAGAAATACAGGCTAGAAAGGGGCTGCCATGTGGGTCAACAGCTTCCCCACCCCTGCCCCCCACCTGTCAGCTTAGAGGCCCCCAATCTATGGCTGAGATCCAATTCCTTAGAGTGTCATTTGAATGGGGAGTATCCCTCCCCCCACACCATCACCAGGACCCCCACCCGCTCTGGGGTGCCAGCACCGCTCACTCCAGGAACTTGTGCGTGTCTCCATCTAGCTGGTGCTGGGGGAGCATGGCAGCCTCATTGACGGGCTGGCAGTGGGCCGGCCCGCACTGGCACGAGTGGATCACCATGACGCTGCGTGAGAAAGAGTCCCCATCAGGGCAGCGGAAGGGCACAGCCAGGGTGCGGGTGTGCAGGGGCACGCAGCAGCGCCCATCCAGGCACGAGCCACAGTAGCTGGGCTGGTACTTGCGGAGGCTCTTGCACCCGGCGTAGGTATAATGCACCGGCTCCTGCGCCTTGTGGGTCCGGAGACACTTCCTGCCCTTCTGTGGGGGGGGGAGGGGGGGAAGGGGAGAAACAACCCAGTTAGATGCAGCTGGAGGGGGAGGGAGGGAATGTGGTGGGGGCTGGAGCTGCCTGTGTGTCAGACAGCTTCAAGGGCCTGATATCTACCGCTGCAGCATGGCACGAGTTTGCCATGTCTCAGCCAGAGAGGGGGATGGGGGACCCAGTTGGATGCATCCAGAATGGAGTGAGTGTGCCAGGCCTCAGCTGCATCTGGGAGATGGGACATGAGGGAATCCTGGGAATGGGTGTGTGTTGGGGCTCAGTTCAGTTTGGCTGGGCAGGAGAGACACTCCCAGCACTGGTGGAGATCCAACCCACCACTCAAAGGCTGGACTAAGGCTCCAGACCCCTAGCAGGGAAGCCTGGACTTCCATGGAGCCATTTAAAGCAGCAGAGGGTCTAGACCCTCATGCCCCTCACCCCCAGCCAGCTGCCAAGCTGCAGCATGGCAGGAGCCAGCCCAGCGTGACTCTGCATCAGCCTCTTAGTTCTTCACCAGCCCCCTGCAGCCGCCCCCCCCTTACTGTGTCTTGGGCCCGGATGCAGCCTGTGTGTGCGATGGGCCTCAGCAAGCCTCTTGATCATTTGACAGATGGAGAAATGGAGGCACAAAGGGAAGGGACTAACGCAAGGTCAACAGCAAGCCAGTGGCTAGCTCCAGGGAGAACTTGAGTCCTCCCCCTTCTCTAATCACTAGACACCACTCCCCCCAGAGCTGGAGATAGACCCCCAAGAAGTCCTGATTCCCAGCCCCTCCGCTCTAGCCACGCCTTCCTCCCCTCCCCCCCCCCCCCCCCGAGTCCTATGCTAGGGTAGCAGGCTCCTTGTTCCAACACAACTTCCAGGGGCTGTCCCTACCTCCCTTGGCAAGGTCAAGGACCTCCCAGCATATCCCTCCACTGCCCCACAGACAGGGATCACAGCCCCACCTTCAGCTTGGTGAAGTCAGGCTGGCCACAGGGTCGGATCTGACACAGCTGCGTCTCCTTGGCCAGCTTGCACTGGGGGTTGTTGTTGGTGACCCGGGTGGAGGCACCTAGGCCACAGGTCTTGGAGCAGGGAGACCAGTCTGTGGTCTGGGTTAGGCATTTCCTCAGCACAGAATGGGCCTTGAACAGAGGTGGCCAGGCTGGAGAAGGAGAGAGAGCTCAGTTAATACACAGGCTCACCAGCAGGGGGTGCTTGCCACCAAGCCAGGACCTGGGAATTTCAGGCCACGTCTAGACTACGTGCCGGATCGGCGCGTTAAAATCGATTGCTCAGGGATTGAAATATCGCGTCTGGTCTGGACACGATATCTCGATCCCAGAGCGTGCTTAGATCGATTCCGGAACTTCAGCTAGACGACCGGACTTCCGGATTCGACAGAGCGAGCCGCGTGGATTGATCCCGCGTGGTGAAGACGGGTGAGTAAATCGATTTTAGATATTCGATTTCAGCTACGCTATTCTCGTAGCTGAAATTGCATATCTAAAATCGATTTAATCTCGTAGTGTAGACCTGGCCTCAGGTAACTTCAGTCACTCCCCCACCAAAGCCTGGCATGAGCTGCAAGGCATGCTGGGAAATGTTCTGGTTTCAATCCCAGCCCATTATTCTATAGCCAGGCCAGTGGCTGAGTTCTGCCCCAGATCCATGCTCCTCTTCTTCCCCAGCTCAGATCAGAGCTGGGGGCAGGGGACTGTTCAGGCCATTAGCACCAGCTGGTAGGCCTGGGTAGGACACCGCCCTCTCACCCGCTGGGGAATCAAGCTATATTAGCTGATGAGCATGGGTCCATCCTGACACAGTGGCATTGCCACCAGCTGGCAACCAAGGGTTGTTCCCCTCCCCACCAGTCTCCTAACAACCCCAGGTGGCATAAGACCCTCGTAGGGTAATGGCAGACTAAACGGTGCCATCTGTCCTGCCCCATTCCTGCCAGAGCTGGTCCTAGAAGGTGAGAATGGAAGTGCCATCTGCTCACCACCCCTTCACAGCAGACAAGTCCTGCACTGCCCCAGGGACTCTGCCAACTCAGCAGCCCTGGATTCTGGGGCCAGTTACTCAGCTTCCTCTGCTACCCTCTTGAGCATGGGGGGGTTGGGATTTAGCTGGTGGCCAGCGGGGCCACCTCTTGAGCAGTGGCCAAGCCAGGATTTGTAACTGGGGGGTGAAGTAGGTCACTGATGGGGGGTGCTGGAGAGTGAGTCCAGCCCACTCCCATCCAGCTGCAGGAGCTCCTGCTCATGGGGCCAGGCCCAGCTTCCTGTGTTGCAGCCTGGCACTTGAGGTTGCAGCGCCATGCAGGTTTGGCCCCACCGGCCCTCAGGGATGATGGGGGCACCACCTGACCCTGTGCCCCACATTACAATACCAGGAGCAGGGAGCTGGAGCAAAGCCCAGCCCCGGGGACATGCACTGTTGCTGCCAGGCAAGTGCACTCTCCAGGCCCATGTGAAAATTGGGGGCGAACATCCCCCTTCTGAACATAATCCACTTGAAAAGGTGCCACACATCCCTAAAGGCTGCCATGCCCTGCTCCCTTTGTCCCCCTACTAACTTTGCCACTGCTTCCAGGCAGCTGTGAACTGAGCCTTTTGGGTGCCAATGATCTCAGCATCTGCCATTCCTGGGCACTCAGAAACACCCAATGTGGATTGTCAACTCCTTGGGGCAGGGACTAGCCTCCAGCCTTATATTCCCACAGCAGCCAGCAGGGTCCCAGTCTAACTTAAATGGCCACGGACACATGCGCCCAACCCATGCAATACAGGGAGGACTGTAGGCAAAGACAGCTTCCAGCCCAGCCACAGATGTGCAGTTAGAGCAGCCTCTAGGCTGCTCTAATTTACACTTTGTGGTCCTTGGGGAGCAGAGTATAGTCACAGCACAACATGCTCTGGCTGTGTCCTGATTCATTCCCTACCGTGAGAGCAGAGCCCTTTTGCCAGCTGAGGAAGTTCCCTGCAGGAGGGAGAGTAGGCTGGGAGGGAGGGGAGATTCTCCCAGAACCGACAATCAGGCTAAATGACAGGAGGAGTTTGAGCATTAGCCTGGGGAGGTGGGTGGAAAGCACCATTCCTAGCCACCCCACCAGGGCAAGTACATCAGACTTGAGCTTGGTGCTAGCTGGTGATAGCACCCTACAAGTCAGGGGTTATCCCACCACACCCACCACTTCTTACCCAGCCCTGGCATCTCATCCTGGGCTCCTAGGAAGGTGAGCATCCCCTCCCTAGCCCTTCATCTGGTGCACTCACCCGGCAGATTTTTCCAGTGCTGGTCCTTGCCCACATAGATGAGCTCATTGCTTTTGGTCTCCCCGCCCTCAAAGGAGGCCTCCCCAAACCTCTTCGTTCCCTTGCCGCACACAAACTTCTTGCAGCACTGGCCGGGCACCTTAAGCAGCTGTGGGTCAGGGCAGCTGAGGGAGGCCAGGGGCAGTTCCAGGGGGCAGAGGGGCAGGCAGCCCACAGCACCATCAATGCAGCTGCACTGGTGCTTGCAGCTGGGCTGGAAGTTCTCACCATTCTGGTAGATCTGCCCGTTGTATTCGCACGTCCGGCCTTCCTGTTTGGCTGGGGACATAGCAGGGCCCCCAAGGGTCTTGTTAGTCAGGTGCCCAAGAGGGACCCCCGCCCCCTAGCAGATCCCCCCCACCCCCTCACATCAAGATATCAATTGTCCTAGGAACCTACTGCTGGGCTGCCTGACTCCTAACCCCTCTCCCCTTTCCCAGCCACATGCTGGCTAGGCATTATGGCCCCAGAGCAGCAAGAGTCTCTGGGTACTTTGCTGCTCGGAAGCACTGCATCATGGGAGAGGGGCAGAACCACAGCAGTGGCCAGACAACTTGCAGCATCAGCTGCACCATGTGGAACAGGGGTCAACAGCACCCTGGCACAGTACTTGGGCACCCCACCTGGCACAGACCTACGCCCAGCTGGGGATTGTTGTGCAGGCATCAGATGTGATCAGAGGCGGCTTAGGGGGAGGGGCATCCTCCACTGGGGAATAGAGAACTTGGGGTTCAAGCCCTTTAAAGGGGGGACAGCACGGCTCAGGGTTGGACTATTCCCATCAGAAGTCCATGGCTGGAGCCCCCTCCTGGGGCATGAGTCATTTGGGGGGCACCCTAGTCACCACCCACAAATAAGGAAGGAACCTCACTTCTTAGGTAATTCACAGCCCATTGCCAGAGCATTCCAGGCCCTGGTGAGGCCAATGGGACCTGCTGATACTGCATGACCTCAGGGGATGAAGGACCTGGATGGATCTCAGGGGGTGTGGGGGGAGGTGGGATCCAGGTCCTTCATCCTTAGATGGCACCACTGGGCCAGACCCAAGCATTGGAGCAGAGACTGAAACTGCTGCTCCCCCTAAGGGCCCAGGAGCAGGAAATTTTAGAGAGAGGAGCCCCAGCTTTAAATAGCTTCGGAAAACAGGATGTGGGCCGGGATCACAAGGGCCAGGAATGGATCGTGTTGCAACAGCAGCAAAAAACCCAAAACAAACCCTCATGCTAGGTCCAGGCGCCCTCGTCTGCTGGGACCAGGGGGACAATACCTCTCCCCCCCACTCCCGAGAGAAAGAGTGGGTGGGGGCAGATTTCCAAGGATGGAGGGGCAAATGTATAATCCCTGCAGGAGTGTGGCTGGCTCTGGATCCCTGGCCCAACTTTTCACTCTGCTGGACACATTCCTGAGCCCTGAGCTCACAGGCCCCAGCTTTCCCTCCCCCTCCCCAGACCTGGGCACCAGCCGATCCACACTGGGGGTAGGGGGCACAGGTTAGCGATGCTCTCCCACCCCAAGCCAGCAGGAGGGACCCAACACCCCCCCCCCCTTGCTCTGTGGTCTCCCTATGCTTTAGTGGGCTGCTGGATGCACTCCTCTTTCTGGGCTCTGTGCTGTGCTACCCCCGCCCCCCCCAGCACACACACCCCAGAAATTTACATGAATCCCAGAGAAGCACATGTGTATCGCCAGTTTCCCACAGCCAGCCATTCCCCTTGGTATTAATGACACACGTGGTCAAGGGAGACAGTCCCATCTGCTGCCTTCTCCCCAGGGCAGTCAGCTCTGGCCTGGCAGGGATGTGTGGGGATGGCCCCTGGAAGGCATCAGCATTCTGGAGACGGGTTTTCAAAACATAGAGTCCGACTGCCTTCTCAGCCAGTCAGATCTTGAAGGGGGATCCTGCCCCCCTTTACACCCATTGTGAACTCCTGTGGGGCTGGCACTAACCCATCCCACTGCCCCACAGGGCTGGCACTAACATGCTCCCCCACCCTGCCAGCACTAACATGACTTCCAGGCTCTATTCCAAGCAGGGGGAAGAAGTGTCAGTCAATCACTGGGGCTGGTGGAGCATCAGTGACCACATCCTCTCCACCATCCTGGGCTCCTCTCCCCTCCCTCCTCCTACCGACACACCTCATCCAGCCCTGCCATGCCCCTGTGCCTCCCATCCTGACCAGCCCCCCCACCCCTGCACCTAGAGCACCTCCCCACCCCAGAGGGAGTGAGCATTAGATTGCCACTGGGGGAAGGAACGGTTTCCCTGTGTAGCCCTGGAATGCCCCAAGTTGGCTGTCCCCAGAGCTTCCTTAATGGGGTGCAGGAGGCAGCACATTCCTTCCACTAGCTCTCTGTATATAGATGCCACCTGCCTGTGCGGTGCATCAGCTGGACATGGTTATTGAAGAACCTACAGTAACACCACTTCGCTCTTTGACAATGAGCTTCCAAGAGACACCCCAGGCCCTGTCATTGCCCCAGGGATGGGAATTCCACCAGTTCAGTCAGGTGGACACCTCCCCCTCCCCCCAATTTGGTACCTCACTAATGCCCTCCCTAGACTAGGGCAGGAGCTAGATCTGTTGGACTTGGGGGGAAGGGAGGAGTTCATGGTCCCCTATATTCTTTGCCCCAAAAAAGATCCTCTTATTTGGCTCAAGAACCGGGGTGAAGGTGTTGCCAGCAGGGTCTGTATGTGGGGGCTCATCTCACTTTTGGGGTGGGAGGATTGTCACAAGCAGAGTTTATATTGGGGTGTGGGTACTTGCCCCCCCAGTCTTCTCTGATGATCTGGAGCAAGGGTACCCCCCCCAAAATGCAGACAGAAGGTAAACAAGGACATGTCCCTCCCCCATGCCAGTCCCAGCAATTTGTTTACCCCGACAGATGCCCTTGCTGGCCAAGGGGTCCGCCCCAAAGTTGCATTCCAGCCCCCTGTGGGGGTCACACGGCCAGTGCTTGCTGCAGTCGTCGTTCAGCTGCCTGGCACAGACTTTGCAGCACCCGCAGCCATCAGGCACCATGCTGACCCCAGGAGCACAATGGGGCAGGCTGGGGGGGCAAACACACTGCAGAGGGCAACGACACACCACCTACAGGCAAAGAAACCCCATGGATGAGGGATAATGTTTTGGCAGGACCTAGAAAAAAAATGAGTCACAGCTAGATTTGAATAGACACCATGTTGGTGGGAGGAATAGGGACAGAACAACATTTCTGTAGGTCCTACAAAAATGTTTTACAAGTTTTAAATAGGCAAGCCCTGCTGAGCCCAAACATTCCCCCCACCCCCCATGAGCAGACATGCTGGGCAAGCACTTCAACTAAGGGACTATTTTGGGATGGATGAGCCAGTCCTCTTTTTATAGGAGATGGCACTAAAATAGTTTCCTAGGTGCAGCTGCATTTCTCAAAGGATCTGCATTCCCCCACCCACACACTAAACCACAACAATAAAAATCCAGCCAGGATCAAAGTCACCACCATGGAGACAGGCAGGGAAGGGAAGAGATAGGGATTCAGGGAAGTAATAGAAGAAAAAACAAACACCTCAGAATCAAATTCTGCTCTCAGGCTAGTGCAAGACCCACTGGAGTTACTCCAGATCTTGTTTACACTAGTTTAAATCCAGAGCAGCGGCACAGGAAGTGACTCCAGGTTAGGGTGACGAGATGTCCCGATTTTATAGGGACAGTCCCGATATTTGGGGCTTTGTCTTATACAGGCACCTATTACCCCCCACCACCTGTCCAGACAGAAAGTGTGACAAATCAGATCACCCTGCTCCAGGTTTATATCAGACCAAGTGAGCTCAGAAGGCCGGATCTTCAGCTAGCCTAAACCAGTGTCACGTCCACTGATGGAGCGGAGCATCTAGGAGAAATATCCTCAAATTCAAGAGCCTAAAGTTAGGCACCTAAACGAAAAAGGTCAGTAGCCAGATTTGCAGACCACCCAGCGCCGCATGAAGTCAACGCGAGCAGGCTCTGAAAGGCCCGGTCAGTTCTCAACAGGATCCAGTTCTTTAGCTAGGATCCCTCAGAAGTTACTTCATATGGGAACGTGCTTCCGAGACAGGGGCGCAGACTTTAGACCCCCAAAGCGAGCCCCCTCGGCCAGTGTAAATCAGCCTCGCTCCCGCGACTGATTTACACCAGCTGAGGATCTACCCGTCCATCCCCAAGGGGAGCTGGGATCCCAAAGCCGGAAGATTCCTCACTCACCAGAGCAACGCGCAGCAGGAAAATAAAGCTGAGCAGAGACGCTTGCTCCATCGCGGACTTAAACGGGCCAGAGGAAAGAACTGCCCAGAGTGGCTCAGGGGAACAGAGTCACAGCTGATCCAAGCGGCCAGCCAACCTCAGAGCCACCACCGCGCAGCAACCCCCACCTATACAAGTAGCACATGAATCATACAACCACACCAATGGCGTGTGCACCAGTCCTTTTCGGCTCCCCATTTATATAGCCACCGCCAGCGCCCCGCCCACCTGCCTTGGCCGGCCAATAGCAAGGGTGGCGCCCTTCCAGACATTCCAGGGAAGGGGCGGGGCCTGAGGCGGTGGGAGGGGCCGCATGAATAGAGTCATTCATAAAACGAGAGGTGTTGCTGCGTTCCAGGGCCGCGCGTGGAAAGCGGCACATTCCGCTCGGAGCCAGGCGCTGCCGCGGAGCCGGCTGAATGCAGTGCGCTGCCTTTGCTCCCCGTGCCACACGCATACCAGGGCGAGGAGCAGCGCCGGCCGCAACCATCCCTGCAATGCACGAAAACAAACTCCAGGCGAGCGGGCGGCAGCAGGCGCGACAGAAAACGGAGAAAGGAAAATAAACAGCGCGCCGGTGGTAGCGCGAGCCAGGCGCGGCTGAGCTCTCCGGGAGGGGCGCATCAAAAGGGGGGATAAGAGCAGGTCTCGGGGTGTCACTAAGGCAGGGCGGGTGGGGCATTTGTCCACGCCTCCCCCGCTGCGCGGAAGTACTGAGTTATACGGGCCCGTAGGCTCTGCTGACCGCCATCATTCATCGAGGTTAAGGCCCCAAGGGACTACCAGCACATTGACTGACTAGCATCCTGGAAAACAGGCCCCGCCCCCAGTGTTTGAGCCAGAGGTGCAAGCAGGATTTTCGGCTAAGGAGCGGGGCCGGGTTGCCTATCGGCCCCCCTAAGTTTGAGTGGCATTGTGACCTGGTGCAGGAGGTCCAATGCTACTCAAATCAGGCCCAGCTGCCCCCTGTCATGCAATGCCTCCCTTGGGGGCTTCCCCCGCTTGGACTCTGGAGAATGGGGGCATTGCTCTTGCAGCACCACTCAAAGTTGCCCCCCCCCACTGAAATCAGAAACTGCACCCCTGCTCAGCTCTCTGGGTGTAAATCTGGAAGCCAGAAGAGTTGTTTGGGAGCCACCAGACAGAACTGGGAGCAATAGGTTTATTCCCAGTTTACACCAGGGTAGAGGGGGGGAGAGAGCTCAGTGGTTTGAGCATTGGCCTGCTAAACCCAGAGTTGTGAGTTTGGCCCTTGAGGGGGTCACTCAGGGAGCTGGGGCAAAATCAGTACTTGGTCCTGCTAGTGAAGGCAGGGGGCTGGACTCAATGACCTTTTGGGGTCCCTTCCAGTTCTATGAGATAGGTGTATCTTCATATTAAGGAGAATCAGGCCACCTGGAGTTACTCTGGATTTACACTGGAGTGAGTGAAAGGGAAATCAGGATCCAGGGAGTTACTCCAGATACACACTGGTGCAAGAGGAGAATCAGGTCCAGTGAGGTTACTCTGGACTCACTCAAGGGTGAGCAAGGAAAGGTGAGTCTCCAATCAAAAGTGACTGTTTCTCCTCCTACTGGGTTAGAGGGTTCTCAGCTATGCTGGTGTGGGTCTAGAGTAACTCCATCAGTGTCAGGGGAGTTACTCAGGATTTATGTCAGCCTAACAGAGAAGAACCCTTCCCACTTCCTCACTGGGTTGCAAATCAGGAGCAGGTCCAGTGAAATCAAGGGGCCCCATTCTCATCTCACTTCAGATTAACACTTGACAAACCCCAGCAGAGTGACTCCTGATTTGCACCAGGTGCGAGTGAGAGGACACTCATCCCTAGTGCAGGTACACCAAGGATCATCTAGTGGGAATTAGCTCTGTACTCAGGGCCACAGACACAAAGGGCCAGATCCCCACATGGGGTAAATGGCACTTGCTCCATTGGAGTCAATGGGGCCAGATCCCCATTCAGTGGAATGACACTAATTTGCACCAGCTGAGGATCTGGCCCAGTAATTGTTTGCAGGGGAGTTGGCCAGTCCTCCTCCACTCCTAGACTAGGAGAATTAATCAGCTGCTGCCTGGCTTATTCCAAAGGTAGCTAAATAACTCTCTGTTCCTCCCAGCTAGATAAGTCCCCAGTGTATAAAGGGAGCATCCAGAGAGGGAAATAACCCACAGCAGGGATTTCCCCCTGTGCCAGCTTCAGAGCTGTGATCCGCCAGTGGAATGATTTATAGCTCAACATTCCTGCCTGTTATTTCCTGCAGTGGCTTCTTTGGTTAGCAGGGTCCGGCCGGGGTTTTCACCTTGATCTGTTTTTCACCCTGACTGAGTGGGAGGAAGAGGAGACATTGCTAATATCCCAGCAGCCCCAGGGGCAGGTGTCAGTGGAGTCCTGGGCTTGGACTGGGACCCTGTGCTAGCTGCAAAGGGACCTGACATTTGGGGTCTCTGGGCTCCCACTGGAAACCAGACCCTCAAGCTGCAGATAGGAGTTTGCAAGTCCTGTATACGGGGGCCCTCACTGGGATTAAGGCAGCTTTAAGCCCCCCATATCTGGGGCCCTGCCTCTCAGTGCTCCCCGTGTGGCACATATGCCCCCATCACACCTGCCCACTGCTCTGCCTGAATCTCTCACACAATGGCTCAGCTGCTGTTCCTTCTGTCATTGTGGAGCCAGGACCCTCCTGCCCTGCCCCAGCCTTGAATAGCTGCCCAATGAGGTTTGGCTCCATGCACACACCCTTAGGAAGTATTAGCACCTGCAAAGTCATTGAAGACATGCAGATTAACTCAGGAGATCATTTGCATAAAATGTCACATGCAGAGCTGCACAAAACTTGGCAGCTCTGGGTAAGTTAGAACTGCCTTCTGGCTGCTCTAACTCATGCTCTTCCTCTTATGGCTCCTGGGGCTCAGAGAACAGCCACAGCTCAGTGTGCTCTGCCTATGCTTCTGATCCACTCCATGCCTGTGCTGGGAGCAGGGTGGGTGCAGAGCCCTTATGCCAGCCAGGCAGGCCCCTCTGCAGGAGAGAGGATTGCACCCTGTTTACATTGCCAGAGTGGCCCTTTGGGTCCAGCCACAATGGCGATAGTCCGCAGGTTCCTGGCCTGTATAACTGCAGGTGATAAGAGTTGCCTCCCAGTAAGTGTGGCAGCGGCTGATTTGGTTCTAGCTGGCTTGCCCAAATCTATCCCACAATGCAGTGCTTTACCCAGAAGACCATGCTGCCAACTGCAGTGCTGGGCCTGGGCACCATTGGACAAGTGTGCTGGTACAAATGCAACTCTTAAGTCCCCAGCTCTTAATGACAGACCCTGGAGCCTGGACCCAAGAGTCCAAGATCTCACTCCCCTCCCTGAGCCAGGGAGAGAACCCATGAGTCCTGGCTCTACCCATTAAACCCTACTCCCCTCTCAGAGCTGGGCATAGAATGCAGGAGTCCTGGCTCCCAGCTGCCTGGTTTTACCCACTAGACCCTACTCCCCTCTCAGCAGTGGGGAATGAACCCAGGTGTTATCACTCAGACAGACATTCCCAATCAGGAACAGTCAACATGGATTCATCAAGGGCAAGTCATGCCTGACCAACCTGATTGCCTTCGATGATGAGATACTTGGCTCTGTGGATATGGGGAAAGCAGTGGCTGTGATATATCTTGACTTTAGCAAAGCTTTTGCTACAGTCTCCCACAGTATTCTTGCCAGCAAGTTAAAGAAGTATGGGCTGGATGAATGGACTATATGGTGGATAGAAAGCTGGCTAGATTGTCGGGTTCAACAGGTAGTGATCAACGGCTTGATGTCTAGCTGGCAGCTGGTTTAAAGCAGAGAGTCCCAGGGGGTTGGTCCTGGGTCTGGTTTTGTTTAACATCTTTATTAATGATCTGGATGATGGGATGAATTGCACCCTCAGCAAGTTCACAGATGACACTAAGCTGCAGGGAGAGGTAGATACGCTGGAGGGTAGGGATAGGGTTGAGAGTGAACTAGACAAATTGGAGGATGGGGCCAAAATAAATCTGATGAGGTTCAACCAGGGCAAGTGCAAAGTCCTGCACTTAGGAAGGAAGAATCCCATGCACTGCTACAGGCTGGGGACCAACTGGCTAAGCAGCAGTTCTGCAGAAAAGGGCATGTGGATTATGGCAGATGAAAAGCTGGATATGAGTCAGCTGTGTGCTCTTGTTGCCAAGAAGGCCAACAGCATATTGGGCTGTATTAGTAGGAGCATTGCCAGCAGATCGAGGGAAGGGATTATTCCCCTCTATTCGGCACTGGTGAGGCCACACCTGGACTACTGTGTCCAGTTTTAGTCCCCCATTACAGAAGGGATGTGAACAAATTGGAGAGAGTCCAGCGGAGGGCAGTGAAAATAATTAGGGGGAGGGGGCACATGGTTTATGAGGAGAGGCTGTGGGAACTGGCGTTATTTAGTCTGCAGAAGAGAAGAGTGAGGGGGGATTTGATAGCAGCCTTCAACTACCTCAATTGGGGTTCCAAGCGGGATGGAGCTCAGCTGTTGTCAGTGGTGGCAGATGACAGAACAAGGAGCAATGGTCTCAAGTGCAGTGGGGGAGGTCTAGGTTGGATATTAGGAAACACTATTTCACTAGGAGGGTGGTGAAGCACTGGAATGGGTTCTCTAGGGAGGTAGTGAAATCTCCATCCTTAGAGGTTTCTAGAGCCTGGCTTGACAAAGCCCTGACTGGGATGATTTAGTTGGGGTTGGTCCTGCTTTGAGCAGGGGATTGGATTATGTGACCTTCTGAGGTCTCTTCCAACCGTAATATTCTATGATATTCCCACTAAGCACTGGAGTCCCTCTCCAGCCCACTGTGCGTTCCTAGCCCGAGAAGCTCAAGTAGAAAGGACCCTGTGCTGGCCCTTGTGCCCTGAGCGCTCTGCTGGCTGGCATGTCCTTCACTGACCCATTTCTCCCTGGGTGTAACACACGTTGGAGACACAACTCACCTGGGCCACCCTCTGCATGGCCTTCCTGCACATTAGCCAGGGCGAGACAAGGGGGCTAAGTACAGTCAGGGGGGCAGCTCAGGGAGCTTCTGTCCCCCTCCCCCGGACTGTATAGCTGCCTCCTCTCCCTTGGCTCAGGAGACAGTTGAGGTCACAACACGATTATTCTGTCCCAGATGGCTCAGGAGCGGTGGGGTGAGGTGGGGGTGCACACACAGGTCTGTATCCTCCCGCACCTATGAGCAAAGCTGCTGGGTCTATGACTCAGCCCTTCTGGCAGCTTGCAAGAGGCCCTTGGCATTACTCACCCTGCAGCCGGGTGGGCCCAGGAAGGACCTGCTCACCATGAGTGAATGTGCTGGCGGGAGCCAGGCTGCTCCAAATGTGCTCCTGCATAGGGGTGACCCAGCCGGGGTGATGGAAATGACTCCCCTATCCTGATCTCCTGAATGGCTGTGCCCCATGCACACTGTGTCTAGTGCAACCCCTCTCTCTGCCTACCCCTCTATGCGCCCACACCCCTCTGTGCATCCAGCCACACTCCTCCACCTACCCCTCTATGCACCCACACCCCTTGTGCATCCAGCCACACCCCTCCACCTACCTCTCCATCCACTCACACCGCTCTGTGCATCTATCCCTCCACACGTCTCCACTTACCCCTCTATGCATCCACACCCCTCTGTGCATCCACCCACACCCCTCAACCTACCCCTCTGTGCACCCACACCCCTCTGTGCATCCACCCACACCCCTCAACCTACCCCTCTGTGCACCCACACACCTCTATTCATCCACCGACACTCTTCTATCCACCCACCGCTCTACCTATCCGTCTACCTGCCCCACCCCTCTGTGCATCCCTCCACCTACCCCTCTATCCAGCTACACTCCTCTGTCCATCCCTCCACACTGCTCCACCTACCCCTCTATCCACCCTACCCCTCTGTGCATCCGGCCACACCCCTCCACCTACCTCTCCATCCACCCACACCCCTCTGTCCCTCCATCCCTCCACTTACCCCTCTATGCACCCACACTCCTCAACCTACCCCTCTATGCACCCACACCCCTCTGTGCATCCACCCACACCCCTCAACCTACCCCTCTATGCACCCACACCCCTCTGTGCATCCAGCCACACCCCTCTACCTACCCCTTTATCCACCCACACCCCTCTAGCCATCCATCCCTCCACACCCTTCTGTGCATCCTTCCACACTGCTCCACCTACTCCTCTACCCACCCCACCCCTCTGTGCATCTAGCTACACCCCTTACCTACCCCTCTGTGCATCTCTTCACACCCTTCTATGTACCCCTCTATCCAGCCATACCCCTCTGTGCATCCATCCTGCCACCTACCCCTCAATCCAGCCATACCCCTCTGGGCATCCAGCCACACCAGTCCACCTACCCCTCTGTGCATCTCTCCCCACCCCTCTACCTACCTCTCTAGCCACCCTACCCCTCTGTCCATCTATCCCTCCACACCTCTCTACCATAGAATCATAGAATATCAGGGTTGGAAGGGACCTCAGGAAGTCATCTAGTCCAACCTCCTGCTCAAAGCAGGACCAATCCCCAACTAGATCATCCCAGCCAGGGCTTTGTCAAGCCTGAGCTTACAAACCTCTAAGGAAGGAGATTCCACCACCTCTCTAGGTAACCCATTCCAGTGCTTCACCACCCTCCTAGTGAAACAGTGTTTTCTAATATCCAACCTAGACCTCCCTCACTGCAACTTGAGACCATTACTCCTTTTTCTGTCATCTGGTACCACTGAGAACACACCTCTCTATCCATCCATCCATCCCTCCACACCCCTCTACCTACCCCTCTATTCACCCACACCCCTCTGTCCTTCCATCACCCGTCTACCTGCCCCTCTATCCATCCACACCCCTCTACCTACCCCTCTATCCACTCTTACCCCTCTGTCCATCCCTCACCCCTCTGCCTACCCCTCTGTCCATTCATACTCCTTTACCTACCTTTCTACCCACCCCACCCCTCTGTCTCAATCCCTCTACCTACTTACTCAGCCATGCAGATCTGCATCTAAAGCCCTCTACCATACCTCTAACTACCTATCCATCAATCATCCACCTCTTCCCCTCTATTCCTAGATCCACACCCCTCTAGCCATCCATCCACACATCCACACCCCTCTAGCCATCCATCCACGCATCCGCACCCCTCTAGCCATCCATCCACTCATCCACACTTCTATTTATCTATCCCTCCCTCTGAACTCCTTTGCTACCAGTCTGTCCATCCTTCTATCTCCGTTTGTCTGTCCCTCTATCAAAGTCCTCTATCGACTTAATCGCAGTGTATCTGTACCTTCACAGGGAGAAAATCCCAGGTACCGAATGGCTCTTAAATCTAGCAGTGAAAAAGCAGAACAAGTCCCAATGGCTGGAAGCTGGCACCAGACAAATTCCAACTGGAAACGAGGCCCAGATGTTGCCCTTCCTGACTATTGGAACAAACTCACAAAAGAAGTGGTGGATTCTCCATCTCTCGACGTCTTCACGTCCAGGCTGGAGGCCTTTCTGGAAGAAACTTTTAGACAAAGCCATGTTACTGGGCTCAGTACAGAGGAACTGGGTGAATTCTCCACCAGGGGTGGGTCAGACTAGGTGATCAAATGGCTTCTTGGCATAAAACCTACAAATCTATCCCGACCTCTTCCTAAGTTCCTCTAAGCATGCCCCCTTTTCTCTCTCTCTCAGGTGTTATATGGCTCTTCTGCTCATGGGGGGCCCTGCCCCCAGGCCTGGCAGGACACACATGGGTCAGAGGGCATCACTGCAGGCCACTCCACTGCCCCTTCTTCTGCATTTGGAGACCACCCCTATTTTTTTTTCCTGGACCAACCCAGAGATTCTGGTTATCCCCAAGCCATGTCCTGATCCAGCCGACAGCCCCACCAGAATCTGACCCTTACTGGGAACCTCAGAGTCCGGAGCCTGGACCCCATCTGGAAAGGAATGGCTAACACCAAAGTCCATTCCAGAGGCACAGAAAACCAGCCCAGCTTCCTCTCCTCCTGGGGGATGCTGCTCCAAGACTCTGTTCCGGGGGGGCAGAATTCCAGTCCATGTTTCCTCCTTATTCTAACCCAGTGGTTCTCAAGCTGGGGTTCACAAAATGTTATAGGGGGGTTTCGGGAAAAAAATTCCCTAATGGTGGACAGAGCTGTTCCTAGGGACTCCGGGCAGCATGGGCCAGCAGCCCAGACCCTCTGGACTTCCAAGAGCTAAGCAGATCAAAGCCAGCTTCTCTATCACACTGAGGAGATTTAAAATTCAAGACTCCTTATAAGTATCGGAAAGGGAGGTGGATATTTGTTGCGGTTTTTAAAATTATTATGAGCAACAAGTTTAAGCTTTGTTGTAACATGATTTGTTTGCCTGGACTGCTCAAGCCCTGAATGCTTGTGTAGGAGGAACTCTTTGAGTTGGCTGCTTAAATCCCTTCTTGCTGTTTCACATCTGACACTCCTTGACGAAACATAGGAGCCTGGTCTTATAACAGGCTTATTCAAAGTGATACAAGCTGCGAAAGTGAGATCTTGGAAGAGTGGTGGTGTTTTCACAATGTAATAAAAATACTGTGATGATAAATAAATAATAATTAGTGTGTAATAAGCATGTCATAAAAACCAAGGTAATGTTTCCAAGATCACTGCTTTTAGAACTTATGCTCAGGTAATGGAGAAAATCCCTGGAAATATTCATTTTTAGGAGGAGGTTCGCGAGACTTGACATTTTACTGAAAGGGTTTCACAGGTTGGTGCAGTTTGGGACCCACCGACTCCACTGATCAATGGCTCCTCCAGCCATGCCCCACAATGCAGGTCTCATGTGGACAATTAAGCAGCAAATCCTGGCCTGGATTTTTTAGCCTGGATTCATCTATGCACCTGAGCTGTGGCAGTGGGTGCTCTATGCTTTGTGCCTCCCCTGTTCTGGGCCTAGTCCCCTCGGCTGCCTCTGGGGCCTTTGCAGCAGCTGGAAATAGCCACAGCACATAGGGTTGGAAGGGATCTCAGGAGGTCACATAGTCCAACCCCCTGCTCAAAGCAGGACCGACCCCAACTAAATCATCCCAGCCAGGGCTTTGTCAAGCCGGGCTCTAGAAACCTCTAAGGACAGAGATTCCACCACCTCCCTAGGTAACGCATTCCAGTGCTTCACCACCCTCCCAGTGAAAAAGTTTTTCCTAATGTCCAACCTAAACCACCTCCACTACAACTTGAGACCATTACTCCTTGTTCTGTCATCTGCCACCACTGAGAATAGCTGAGCTCCATCCTCTCTGGAACCCCCGTTGAGGTAGTTGAAGGCTGCTATCAAACCCCCCCTCACTCTTCTCTTCTGCAGACTAAATAGCCCCAGTTCCTGCAACCTAAGTCATGTGCCCCAGCCCCCTAATCATTTTTGTTGCCCTCCGCTGGACTCTCTCCCATTTGTCCACATCTCTTCTGTAGAGGGGGACCAAAACTGGACGCAATACTCCAGGTGTGGCCTCATCAGTGCCCACTAGAGGGTAATGATCACTTCCTTCAATCTGCTGGCAATGTTCCTACTAATACAGCCCAAAATACCATTGGCCTTCTTGGCAACAAGAGAACACTGCTGACTCATATCCACTTCTTGTCCACTGTGATCCCCTAGGTCTTCTTCTGCAGAACTGCTGCTTAGCCAGTTGGTCCCCAGCCTGTAGCAGTGCATGGGATTCTTCCTTCCTAAGTGCAGGACTCTGCACTTGTCCTTGTTGAACCTCATCAGATTTCTTGTGGCCCAAACATCCAATTTGTTTAGGTCACTCTGGACCCTATCCCTACCCTCCAGTGTATCTATCTCCCCCCAGCTTAGTGTCATCTGTGAACTTGCTGAGGGTGAAATCCATCCCATCATCCAGATCATTAATAAAGATGTTGAACAAACTGGCCCCAGGATCGACTCCTGGGGCATGCCACACCCTATTCCCCAGACATGCCCCCACCCAAAAGGGGTGTGGTGACCCAAGGGGTCTATGCCATCTCTCTGCCCCCAAGTGGTGGAAACACACCCACAGTCTTCCCCACCCAACCCTGCTGTGCCCAGGAGTGCTGGGAGCAGGGCCTGGGACCATGGGTGAAGTCACTACACTGGTGAGGGTGCTGGGCTCAGACATTGTTCCTGGGAGTGTTGAGGAGCAGAGGAGTAGGGGATGTGGAAGGCACAGAGAGGAGGTTTATAGCGAGATGAACTGCCAGCTCCAATTTTTCCACAGTTCCATTTCCTTGTTCCTGTGCGGATAATGGGAATCAACTGCCCTCTGCTGTAACCACTAGAGCCCACTCCCCTCCGAGCTGGAGCCCCTCTCTCCCTCCCTCCCTCCCTCCCCACTTCTCAATCCTCTCCCCAGTCAGATCTGTCCCTAGGGGGATCCCACTGAACTCAATGGCATTCCCATACCCAGGCCCTGAATCCCTGAGCCCTTCCTTCCCTGGGCTGCGGGAGGAGGGGTGGCTGCATGGCCAGGGGAGGGGGTGTCAAAGCAGTGCCCTGGATAGAACAGACATATGGACAGAATTCTACTCCCCCCTCCCCGAGTGCTGGCTTCCAGCCCCTTCCCTGACTCTTTAGACCCCACGCTCCTCCCCAGAGCTGAGAATTGAACCCAGGAGTCTGACTCTCCCCTCCCCCACAAACCATCTGATCCCCCACCCACGAGCCACACTCCTCTGTGCCCTGCACCCTTGGCAGGGATTTGGTGGACTCAGGCCCATGGACTGAGGCCAGGGGAAGGGAACGGGTGTGGGGAGCGGAAGAGATGGAGATGAGGGAATGAGTCAGACAGGGGAAGGGAGGTGGATGGCTGCAGCGTGGAGGGAAGGAGATGGGGGGAAGTGGTGAAAGGAATCTTGACCCTGTGCTTCTGGCCTGGGACCAGCACCCTTCCCCCCACCGCTCCCCCAAAGGCAATGCCCGCCCCCCGTTGGGAGTGGGTCTGGCCTGGACTCATTGTCTCACTCCTTCCATTACCAGATGATGCGCTCACCCAGAGGGCAGGGGGTGAGGCTCACCCTGGGGCAAGGGGGGTGATGCTGTCCTTTGCCCCTCTCCCCACCTGTCAGATCTATCCCTGGGGGGAACCCACTGAACTCAAGGGCATCCCCTACCCAGGCCCTGAATCCTGAGCCTTCCCACCCTAGGGTGGGGAGGTGGGGGTGGAGCATGGCCAGAGGGGGGAACAGAGCAGTGCCCTGGCTAGGACAGAATTAACTCCCCCGCTGCCCCGCCCAGCCCCCCACAGGGGCTCCAGAGGGGCAGCATTCCCACAACCAGGGATAGAACCCAGGAGTCCTGACTTCCAATCCCCACCCCCTGAAAATCTAAAAACCCTGGGCCTCTGGGAGAATCAGCTGTGGGGGATGAGAGCACCAGGGGAGTGAGCTCCCTGCTCTTGGGAGATCTAAGCAGCTGGGGAGCCAGGCTCTGCCCCATACTCTGCTCCCTGGAGCTGAAGACCCCCAACAGGCACCCCCTGCGTACTGTGACTGAGCCCTCTCCCTCCCCCCCACGAATCCAGGTCCTGGACACTGCTCTCCCTACCCCCAGGAGGGAAAAGCAGGACCAGAGTTAAAAAAGACACAACCCCAAAAGGAGGGAAGGGGGGGGCCTGACAAGGGAATATTGCGCACTGGAAATGAGAAATATCCTTGGTATCTTCCCAGGCCCCAGCACCATGTGGGGCTCCCCCAACACCTCTGGGCACCCCCACCCCTGCTCATCTCCTCCACCCCCTCTGGGCACCCTACCCCCCTTCTCTCCCCCCACCCTCTGCGCACCTCTGCACCCACAGCTCCAGGAGTTGGCGTTGGGGGGGAAGATGTCTCCCAGTGGGCCCCAGCACATATGACATGGGGTGGGGGAGGTCTGCCCAGGGGAAGGGAGACAGAATGGAGTGGGGGAAGGGGAAGGGGTGCAGCTAAGTGGGGTGCACCAGCAGAAGGCAGCGTCTGTGGGTGGGGACGGAATTGTGTGTGTGGGGGGGTGATGTTAATTTCCGCATTTGAATGGGGGCTGGGTGATCAGGGTTTCCTGGGAACTCAGATGGAGCCAAACGCCTCCAGGCTGGATGGCAGCCAATGGAAAGGAACCTGCATCCGGGCGCCACTCCCACGGGTGACTCCTGGAGGGATGAATCCATTATTCCCCCCTGCACCTTGATCAGACCCATGGGCCCATGCAGCCGCACTCCTGCCCTGGGAGCATCCAGAGGGGCCTTGGAGGTTGGGCCCCTCTCCAACTGTGCCTGTATCTCAGCGGGGGGTGTGGGGGAGGTTGTATCTCACCCATGGGGGGAATGACCCACAAGAGCTGATGAGGCAATGGCCGGGAGGTGGGGACCGAGCTAGATGAGCACATGGGTCCAATCTAGGTGGGGGCAAGGAGGGGCAGATACAGAGCTGCCTGGGTCCATGGGTCCATGCTGGTACCAGAGAGCAGTCCAGCCCCATGGGACTCCCCGGGAACTTGGGTAGGGACCCTCTGGGGGCCTTGGGCAGCCTCCTTCTGTGTGCACCCAGACTGATGGGAACCACTGGAGCTTAATCCCCTCCCCTCCCCCCTGAGCTAAGGGCAGGGCTGTCCTGCTGGAATTACCTGCCAGCTTCCCTGGAACCTGTCCCGGTGGGTCGGGTCAGAGCTGGCCAGGGAATCTGGCGTGACAGTGCCACAGGATGAGCTGGGCACAGCTGGTGGCATGTGATGGGGGGCTGCTGGTTCCAGCTAGTCTGGGCATGTTAAACCTGCAGCTCAGGCTGCTGAACCATCCCCCCTGCCCCAGTGTGCACCCTGCCTGCCCCCCACTCCTGGCCTCCAGGGACTTGACTGCCCTGAAACCACCTGAGCTAAACCCCTCCCCACACACCCTGTGGGGGGCTGAGCGGTGGGCAGCCCTTGTGCAGTGGGGGACCCTGCTGGGGGCTGATGCAGAGGCACTGGCACCAGGGACCCCATCTGGCTGAAGAGGGAGGGAGCCAGCCCATAAATGCTCCCACTGTGGGGAGGGGCTCCAAGCCACAGCCCCGGGGGTTGGGGGTGATGGGGGAAGATGAAAATAGCCCCACAGCTAGCTTTGTAAGTCCCCAGCATTCCCAAGCTCTTCAAGGGTCTAGCAGGTTAAAGCAGGGGGATGAGGAGTCCCTGACTCCTGCGTTCTGTTCCCAGTTTAGGAGAGAGAGTAGGGCCTAGTGGTTAGGATGGTGGGGTAGGGGCTGGGAGTCAGAATTCTGGGGTTCAAGTCCCAGCCTCTCTCAGTGTAGCTAACCTTAGAGAGAAGCTTTGGTTCTGGCTGACTGAGCCCCCAAAATTGAGGGGGGTGGCTCAGCCACAAAGGGGGGGGGGGTAGGGCTGCTCTCCCTTCTCCCCTGCAGATGAAGACAGCTGTGAACCTGGGATCTGGACCCTGGGCCCTGCCCTCCTGCCATTTGGATGCAGACTGGAGGGAAGCCAAGGGTTCTAAACCTTCCGGGAAGGGGGTGGGGGGTCTCATTTAGTCCTGTGATGGCTCCCCCTGGATTCTGCCCAGGAGAAGGGAAGAGACACCCGCCCCCCCCACCTCCAGCAGCTGGAGTGGCCTGGCCCAGCAGGGATTCCAGGGATGTTTGTGGAAGC
This sequence comes from Chelonoidis abingdonii, assembly GCF_003597395.2. Taxonomy (NCBI): domain Eukaryota; kingdom Metazoa; phylum Chordata; order Testudines; family Testudinidae; genus Chelonoidis; species Chelonoidis abingdonii. The sequence continues at coordinate 908,175 of NC_133794.1, read as the reverse complement.
TTCAGGCAGCTTCCTCTAGCCCTGGCTGGACAAAGAGTCCTGTGTGCTCTCTGCTCCCCCCTCTACACCTCTGCCACGGGGTGTGTGTAAGCAGTGCCCCCTCCATGAGGGTTAGCAGGGGGCTGCGGGTCAGGATTGAGGGGCACCAGCAGAGCTGGCTTGGGGGGCCCAGGGCTGGGACAGTAGGCAGCTGCAGTTCAGGATTGAGGGGCACCAGCAGAGTTTGGGGGGCAGTCCCCTGCATGCTCCTAGTGTTCCAACTCCCACCTCCATAATAAAAAAAGCCCCTGCAGTACTTGTGTTCAGGGGTTTCCTATAAATGGGGTGTGCTGAGATCCCATTACCAGCTCTGATTACATCCCTGGCCCGACACCCGATCCCACCTGCATTAACAGCCCTGACAAACACAGCGCCTATTAATAGCAGCAGGGAGAGTCTGCCTGGGACACAGCAGCCCCCCAGGAGGGGCAGAACCCAGGAGTCCTGACTCCCACAATCCTGGATCTACCTGTCTAGACCCCACTCCCCACCCAGAGGGGGGAGAGAACCCAGCCCCAGCTGTAACCCACTAGCCAATGCTGCCTCTTGGAAAGTCCATCCTTTGGCCAGCGAAAGGAAGCCCCCTCCTCACAGTATAGGGCAGAAGAGGCTGTGGGGCAGAGGGACAGAGAGAGAGCCCTTCTCAGTGGGGCTGTTGGGAGCTTGGGAGGGAGGGAGGGAGGGACAGCTCCTCACAGAATGGGGCAAGGAGGAAGAGAGGGAGGTACAGCCCCTCTCGGTATGGGGCAGGGGGAGGAAGGACAGGGGAAACCACCCCAGTATGGGATGGGAGAGGGCTATGGGACAGTTTTGGTGGCCACCCCCGTGAGCTCCCTGTGCCTGGGTGGGGTGGGGGGTGACATGTCCTCCCCACCTGCCCCTTGGGCCCCGCCTCCTAGCTGCTCCCACTGGGAGCAGAGTGTAAGGGAACCAGCTTTAGGGGTAGCTCAGGCCCGGAGGAGTGGAAGGGCAGAGAGAGCAGGCACCATGCTATAGGGCCACCTCTGGCCAGGTGGGGGAGGGGCACAGACCCAGGGGGTACATCCCCGGGTGCCCTGGACAGGAAGGTCATGATCCCTGCAGCCTGGTCCTTTGCTCAGTTGGTCAGGCCAATTTAGTCCCATTGATTAGAGGGTAGGGGCCCCTACCCTGCTCAGCCTGCACTCCCCTCCCCAGGGGATTTAATGCCCCGAGGGGGCCTTGCTGGAAGGATTCATGCCCTTAACAACCCCCCAGCCTGGAGCTCCTCTCCCCCCAGTATAGCCCAGATAGCAGCCAGGCAAGCTCTCTCCCTGACCCCTGTTCTCTGCCCCCGAACATGCCCCTGCCCTGATGAGAACTAGATTAAGACCCAGAGCCCCCGAGAGGGGAAATGCCCCATATCCCATTCCCCAAGCCAGAGAGCCCCTGCCCCTACAGGGGCAAGGCCCCACGTCCCTTTCCCTGACTTCTGTCTCTTGGCCCTCCCAGATCCATGATGGTCCAGCTTGATTGTTCAGCAATCCAAAGAAATTAGGGCTAGGGTGTTATTAGATATGGACCCCACCAGTGGGTAATACTGGGTTACAGCTACCGAGAGCCCTTGGAAAGATGATGCCTTCAGGGCTCTGGCTCTCAGGAGGGTCCAGGCAGGGTTTGCAGGGGGCTCTGGGGTCCAGGGCTGGCTCCTCCCCAGTTGTCAGGGCTTCCTGCTGGCCTCTCATGCGCTTCCCTGAGCACTCCAGCTAAGCTAGGCAGGACCAGGTTAGTGCTTGGATGGGAGACTGGGTGCTTCTGGGGCGAGGGTGCTCAGTAGGGGGTGCGCTCTCCTTGCCATCACTGCTGGCCCCACTGTCCCAGTGCTATACTAAGGGGCACTGTGCTGCAGGGAGTGGGTTGGAGGATCAGTAGGGGTTGAGAATCCATGCATGATGCAGCTTTAATCACCCCAGAGCTGGCTGCATTTCAGTGGAAGGGGTGAGACATCCCTATGTGATTTTCGACATCCAAAAGAGGGACACTGCTGAGACATTTTTTATTGGGCTGAAATATTAATACAAAAGACAAGACCCCCTTTGGTGACTGTCTCCTTGTGCTGCCGCATCTGTCTGCACCTGGTGTCTCTTATCTTATACCCAGATTGTCAGCTCTTTGGGCAGGGCCTGGCTGTTTGTACAGCACCTAGCACTCCGGGGGCCTTGGCTATGACTGGGCCTAGGTGCTACTATAATACACCCAATAAATCATCATAATCATAAAGCTGCCGGTGCTGGTGCCTGTCCAGATCGCCTCCAGTCCAGACGCTGCCTCTTGGGCTGAACACTGCTGGGCTGTGCTTGCAAACACTGAGCAAGACAGCTTAACTCCAGCAGTTTGTACCCGAGTTCTCAGGAATGGTATCAGTGAAACGCTGCCACAGTAAAATGGCCTTTTTTTGATAGAAACTGCTCATAAAAATTGTCTTTTTTTTGGTTAAAATGTTTCTTTTCCCCCCAACCAAGCCCGAACATGAACATTTTGACCTTTTCCCTATTTTCTGACTTCCCTTCCCATGGAATTGCAGTGAGGAAATGAATGAAGGTGTCACTATCAATCTGGCAGCAGGGCGCTGCGGTACTGTGAGTGGCATTGAAGCACATAGACAGTGCAGGATAGACAGGGGGTGCTGCTGACCCACACCCAGAATTGGGCACAGCCCCCTGCCCTGCACAGCATCTGTAGACCAGAGCCTGCAACTGGACTCTAGTTTTGGGAAAGGAGTGGGGCCTAGTGGTTAAAACAGGGGAGATCTGGGAGACAGAACTCCCGGAGTCTATTCCTGCCTTTGTGAAGGGAGTGGTGTTTAGCCATTAGAGCAAGGAGGAGGACCTGGAGTTTAGGACTCCTGGGTTCTAGTCCCAGCTCTGTGTGGGGAGTGGGGTCTTGTATTTAGAGCAGCAGGGGCTGGGAGTCAGGACTCCTGGTTCTATCCACAGCTCTGGGAGGGGAGGGGGCACAAACTGATTTTTGCAAACACTTCCGACAAAATGAAAACTGTTCATTCTGAAACTAACAGAACAAAGCTTGGTTTGGAATGTGCAGGTTTTAAATGCAAACTTTTGACCATTTTTAAACTAGGCTCGATTTTATCGCTTTTCCTTTTAAATGCCAAGTATTTTCAGTATTGCCAACAATGGGGGTTTTATCACAAATCACGCAACATGTGAATCAAGTCCTGGAGTGCCAGGATTAAGGGAGAATCTCTCAGCTTCCGTTGAAAAAAAGCCGGCTTCTAGCCCTCATGGGAAGTAGCTCCTGTCCTTAATTCAATTCAGCAGGCCTACAGTGGTCTGACAAAATCCTTAAAGAGTCAGGGACCCCACCCCACCCNCAGGCAGAGGAGGGACTTGAAGTGGCTACTCTCATATCCCAGCTGAGTGCCTTAACCAATGACTCCACCCCTGACAGCAACCCCCCCACCCCCCAGAAGTTGAACTGAACCTGAATTTTAAAAAATCTAGTGATTTCTGAAGCCGATCCCATGATTTTTCAAGCTGATCTCGTGTTTCATGATTAAGGCTACCATTTTTTCACGGTGGTTGCAGAAGTCACGGAATCTGTGACTTTCAGAGACCTCCGTGACTTCAGTCTGTGGCGGCCAGGAGCTTCAGGGTCCCCCCGTTGCCCATGGTGGCCAGCTGGGGGACCTCGGAGCTCTGGGCCATGGCAGGGGGACCCTGGAGCTCCAAGCTACTGCTGGTGATGGGGGCCCCTGGAGCTCCGAGCGGGCCCCCGCAGATGCCTAGCTTCCCATTTTGTCATGGATATTGTTAGTAAAAGTCAAGGACAGGTCACGGGCTCCCATGAATTTTACTTTATTATCCGTGACTTTTACTAAAAATATCTGTGACAAAATCTTAGCCTTACTCATGATCTTTGAATGACTGGGGCTGGCGACGTTCTAGTTTGCTTGAGGAAATGGTAGACCAGGATGTGGAGTTCCCGGGTGTGTGTGGGAGGGGGTGCTGGGACAAAGGGTGAGCAACTAGACCTGTCCCAGGCAAACCAGGACCCTGGGTGCTTTGACCCCTTCCGGAGCTCCTGCAGCTGGGATAAGGCCTATGACCATGTGTGTGCTGCGCCCCCTAGTGGGGCTCCCAACAGTGTCCTCTGTTGGATTACACTGGGGTAGGCAACCTATGGCACGTGTGCTGAAGGTGGCATGCGACCTGATTTTCAGCAGCACTCACACTGCTCGGGTCCTGCTACCGGTCCGGGGGGCTCTGCATTTTAATTTAATTTTAAATGAAGCTTCTTAAACATTTTAAAAACCTTATTTACTTTACAGACAACAATAGTTTAGTTATATATTATAGACATAGAAAGAGACCTTCCCAAAATGCTAACATGTATCACTGGCACGCGAAACCTTAAATCGGAGTGAATAAATGAAGACTTGGCACAGCACTTCGGAAAGGTTGCCGACTCCTGGATTACACTGTGACCAGCCAGATCCTCAACAAGGGCCGGGCTGACTCTGTGCTGCTGGAATGAGGGTGAAGCATAGGTAACAGGGAGCCATGAATCTCAAAGTCTCTGGAACATATGGAGAACACTCTGGACACCCAGCCAACCCCATACACCCTGTCTACCTCCATCCACCCTCTCGCGCTATCTACCTATCCCCATCCACCCCCTCTATCTTACCATATATTGCTCCTTCCCCTGGATTCTGATCCCCCTTCTTCCCTTCCCAGCATTGTCTTCCCTCTCAGCTGATGCCCGGGGTGGCCTCTGCCAGCCACAGCCCTCTCCCACCTGTGTGTGAACTGGGAGGGGTCTTCCTGCCCTCTCAGTTAGTAGAGCGGGTGGAGGGGGGACAAGAGGCTTCACGACTAGCTGGTAGCTCCAGAAATCCTGGCTCTGGGGGCTCTTGAGGGGGCTTGGGCAGCTGGACTGGTTTGAAGCTCAAGTGGCCCCACACTGCCTTTGGGCTCATGACTCTGCTTCTAGCCACCACTTGGCAGCCAGAGATGAGTGGAAGGGGGGGAATCTCATCCTCCTTGCTGCCCCTAGGGCCCAGGGCACCACTGCTGAAGGGAAGAGCACAGCCTCCAGCTGGGGTGCCCAGGGAGGAGGGGCTGAACCAGGACTGTGCTTATGAACTAAGTTCTAGCACCTCCCATGGGTACCCCAATAATGCACCTCCCAGCCACCCCATAAATTCCAGTCCCCCTTCCCTCACACTATTGGGGGATTCCTGGGGCAAGATATTCTGGAGCGGAGGGGGAAGTGAATAGGGGGCAGAAGCACAGGGGTTGGGGACCAGACCCATCTGTGAGGACTCCACACTCAGCATTGGGACCCCCCACCTGGAAGACCAACACCCCCTAGTCCAGCTGCCTCCACCAATTCATGACCTGTGTTAAGAAAAACTGGGTTCTCACTAGCTCCTTCCATATCAGGGGACCCAAGGTCTGTACAGTTTGTGGATGCTCAGGCACTGAGATACAGCCACCTCTGGGGTGGGGCACAGAGGAATTTATACAGGGAACCCTCACTTGATGCTGAAATGCAGCCACCTCTAGTGTGGGGTCCAGAGGAATGTAGGATTCCTCGGCTGGTGCTGAGATGCAGCCATCTCTGGGGCACCAGCATTGAAGAAGTGTCAATCCAAACTACAGCATTTGTGACACAGCGCCCCCTAGTGCCACACGGGGCATTGCAGCTGGCACTGAGTGGAGCTCGTCCCCCACAGAGCCCCTACCTTGTTCCCTGCAGCACAGCGACCCCTGGTGCCACACAGGGGCTCTAGATTCAGCACCAACACCAAGCTGAGGCCGCACCCCACTCCCTGCGTTTCCCCTGGGCTCTCCCAGGCTTTCATCTGCAGATTTGGTTTCTGACACACACACACCCCACTGTCCCCGCTGGAATGGGTGCACTGGCTCTTTAAATATTCTTGCCAGTCCCGGCGCAGGACCTGTGGGCACCTCAGGAAATGACTATTTCCAGATAATTATAGGCTGTGCTGGGCCCTGCCTGCTGTGGCCGGGTGAGCTCACTCACCCCTAGTTATCAGCGTGTAGACAGGATGGGGGGACAGTGCATGGAGAGGGCAAAGGAGAGGGGCAGAGACTCAGGCGTTCTCGTCCAACTTGAAGAGGGGGAGTGGAGTTCAGTGGTTAGAGTGGGGGAGGCTGGGGCTGGGCTCCATTCCCAGCTCTGGGAAGGGGTGAGGTCCAATGATTAGGTACTCTTATCCCTCTGCAGCCCTGAGTAGATTCCATTGGCCGGTCTCAGCTGGCACACCCAGCTCCTATCTGTGGTGTTTCCAGCGTGTCCTGCTTGGAGAGGCTGGTACTAGGCACCTGCTGAAGGTTGGCCTGGGTTCCCACCAGAGCGAGACCTTCAGTGAAGGACATCAAGTGACCCCAAGCAGACATGCTGGCTGTTCTTGAGGCAGCGCACTGGACATAGCAGTGTGGACACTGCCGCACAGGCTGCGATATGGGGTTGCCGCCTGAATATACATTCCCAGCTGCTGTGCAGACGTCCCCTTCGGCGATATTTATTCCCCACACTCTGGCTCTAACCACTGGACCAGGGGTGGGCAAACTTTTTGGTCTGAGAGCCACATCGGGAAATAGAAATTGTATGGTGGACCATGAATGCTCAATAAATTGGGGTTGGGGTGTGGGAGAGGGTGAGGGCTCTAGTTGGAGGTGCAGGCTCTGGGGTGGGGCTGGGGATGAGAGGTTTCAGGTGCAGGAGGGTGCTCCAGGCTGGGATTGAGGGGTTTGGAGAAGGGGAGAGGGATCAGGGCTGGGACAGAGGGTTCGGGCATGGGGAGAGGCTCCAGGTGGTGCTTACCTCAAGAAGCTCCCAGAAGCAGCAGCATGTCCCTTCTCCAGCTCCTACGTGGAGGTGCAGCCAGGAGGCTTTGCACGCTGCCCCATCCCTGAAGCTCCCATTGGAGTGCTTAGGAGCTGGAGTGGGGCCATGCACAGCCTCCAGGAGCTGCATGATGCTGTCCTGACCCTGCACCCTGGCTGGAACGAGGCAAGCCCCAGACCCTGCTCCCCAGTGGGAGCTTGTGATCTGGCTTAAAATAGCTCATGGGGTGGATCTGGCCCCCGTGGCAGTTTGCCCCCCCGTGCCCTAGACACACCACTGTCTGCCCAGAGCTGGGAATAGAACCCAGGAGTCTTGACTCCCAGCCCCCTTTGTCTGAGCACTCCCCTCCCAGAGCCAGGGTTGACAACAGCAGTGGAAAGCAGGGGACAACTGTACTGCCCCCCCCCCAACATCTGTAACTGGGGTGAAATGGGAGGGGGTGGGGCCCCAGTGAACATGATGTATTGGAGCCCCAATTTCTCTTGATTGGCCTACGAGGAACAGAAACTAGGAGTCCTGACTCCCAACTACCCTGCTCTAACTACTAGACCCCACTTCCCTTCCAGATCTAGGGTCAGATTGCAGGCTCTGGGGTATAGATGCAATGCAGGGCAGGGGTCCAGGACACACAGGGTGAAGCTTTCACAACCCTCCGTCCTGATCCTGGCCCTGTCACACGGCCCCGTCCACATCCTCTGTGCATTGGGGGAGTGAGACGAGCAGGGAGCCAGGTCCCAGCAGCCACGGCTGTGGGTATCAGGCACCCACCCCCCACATGCCCTCTGCCCCATCAGTACCGATAGTATGTGATAGTTAATAGTTCATTTCCTTGCTGTAGTTCCCAGATCCCTGGAACAAGGGGTAGCAGGTTGGGCTTTTTGTCCCTCGGCACTTTCAATCCCAGAATCTCAGGTCCCAGCACAAGGCTGTGATATTTGAGCGGCAAAGGGGAAGATTTTCCTTCCCAAACACCCGCTCCACTGATTCTCATCCAAACATCCCTGTTGAATGAATCCCAGCACACCCGCCCCATCGGATTGTCTCCAGAGTTGGGTTGTGCGGAGTAGCTGAGGGGTAGAATTTCACCCAGACAATAACAGGCTTTGAGACCATTACAGCCTCTGCCTGCTGCAATGATCCACTTCCTTGAGAACATAAACAAGAGCTTTTTAATAAGCCCCTTTCCTCCCATGACAAAACCCAGCATTTAGTACGGCTCCCAGAGGGCTTCTAACCCACCTTGCTGAACATTTTTCAATGCAATGATTGGTCGCACAATTGTTCTTGTGCAGTGTTGCTGTGCGCTGTTAAAAGCTGCCGTGTTCCATCCCAGAGCTGGCCGCATTTCAGTGCTGTGTGAATGATCCCTGTATAGAGTCATTGCATGCTGTTAAACACCTGCTGCTTCCCACCCCAGAAGTGGCTGCATACGTTTCATTTTCGGGGAACGAAGTGATGCTTATAAGTAGTTTGCAAAGTACCTGGCATGAAAGAAGCTGCAGAAATGTTAGATTGTTATCGCAGACGTTGAAATCTTCTCCGGTCCATGAGCAACAGCCATGGACTGACTTCAAACCACAGTTCCGGTGAGAGATTAAATAATCAAATAATTGTAATGTGCAGTTACCGTTCCTGTCACCTGACGAGCCAAAATCCTTTACAAAAGCGAGTGGCGCTGCCCACACGCACCGCTGGGGAATCGGAGGCGGAGCAGAATAGATGCCCCTCAGGGGGGCTGGTGAGACTCTGGCAGAGATGCAGGAGTCCTGGCTCCCAACCCTCTGCTCTCACCACTAGCCCTCACTCCCCTCGTGGAGTTGGGGACAGAACCCAGAGTCTCGGGTCCCAGCTGTGCCCTGGCGGTTCTGTTTTGTGTAGGTCGCTGCCGCTTTGTGGCTGGTGCTGGTGGAGGAGCCGCGTGTTTGCTCAGCCCCGGGTCTCCTCCCTCCCCAAACCCAGCCCAGTGCCGGAGCTCGTCAGGCAGGGTGAGTCACTCCCGCACCGGGGGTGCGTGTCAGGGAGCCAAGGCAGCAGGCAGCCCTGGAGGAACCCGTCACCGCCGCAAGGGGCGGGGGGCGCAGCGGGGTCTCCCGGACCGCGCCCCGCTGAGCCCCGGGGAGGCTGCAGGCTGGACAGTGGGAACGGAAAGCTGGTAAATTACACGGGCAAAGCGGGTGGGGGAAGTGGTCGCCCCCCCCCTCCCCCCGGGAAACGAGAATCCAGATTCCACACACCCAGGATGGGAGGAGGAAAAGTGGGGGGATCCGGATCCTCTCCCGCAGGAGGAAGGGGGGGAATCTGAATTTACACCTGGCAGGAGGAGAGAGAGAATCCGGATTTACTCCCCAGGAAGGGAGGAGGAACAGCGGGGGCAGGAAGACAAGAAGAAGTCCTGTGGCACCTTAAAGACTAACAGATTTATTGGGGCATAAGTTTTCATGGGTAAAAAACCCACTTCTTCAGATGCAAGGAGTGAAAATTGCAGACAGGGGCAGAAATCTATATTGGCACATGAAGAGAAGGGAGTCCCTTCTCTCCATGTGCCAATACAGATTTCTGCCTGCATCTGTAATTTTCACTCCATGCATCTGAAGAAGTTGGTTTTTTACCCATGAAAGCTTATGCCCCAATAAATCTGTTAGTCTTTAAGGTGCCACCAGACTCCTCGTTGTTTTTGTGGATACAGACTAACACGGCTACCCCCTGATACTCAGGGGCAGCAAGGGAACTTTAGTGAGACCTGGATTTGCCTGGGGGTGAGATGGGGCAGTTGGGGCTGATCCCAGGAAGGGGCAGGGGGTCGGTTGGATCTCCAAGGAAGGGGGAGAGGGGAATTTGTCCCTAGGAAAAAGGGGACCATTTTTTGGGGGGAGGGAAATCTGGATTTACTTGGGCACAGAAGGGCTGGAAGGGTTTGCACCTGTAGGGGTGGGGGTAAGCAAGTGCTTGTTTGCCTCAGGAGGGAGAGTTTTTTGGGGGATGCAGATTTTTCTCTGGGGGTGGAGGAGGAGAACATGGCATTTCCCCAGGAAATGCATCCTGCCCCCCATGGCCTATTTGGTGGTACCCCACTTCACTTCCCCTCATCCCTACCAGTCCCCCCTTCAAGAGAGGAGCAGGCCCCAAGCCACATCCCAGAACATATGTGAAAAAGTGGGGGGTGAAAAAGTGGGGGCTGGGGTGCCTGGAGGTTGGGTATGGCTGGGGAAGCAGGACCTGGGTAGGGGTGCCCAGGAATGGATAAAGGCCCTGGGCATGGCTGGGGGTGCCCAGAAATGGGGAGCAAGGGGATGGTAGGAGGTGCCTGGGGATAACAGGTGCTAGGTGTGCCTGAGCACTGGGCTTGACTGATGGGGCAGGAATGGGGGGGACTGGGGATGGGTAGGGGGTGCCTAGGGGCTGGGTATGGCTGGAGGTGTCTAGGACCATGTGGGAGGGGGAATGGGAATGGGAATGGCTTGCTTGGAGCCTGGGCCTTGCAGGGATACCTGGGAGGATGACGGACCTGAGCTGGGCAGAGGGCAAGGAAGGAAGGAAGAAGAACTCTCCTCTGGAAGTCCTCAAGTGCTCACTTCCTGGCCCAGTGGCGGGTGTGCGCTCAGACAACCCCTGGGACTCGCTGATCACCCCTGCTGCAATGGGGACGATACAGGTGACAGTAGGGGTGGCTTCTCCTGGGCAGCAATGCCCCTGGTTGCTCGCAGAATGAACCTCTTGGCTCCTGCATGCCAGGAGCAGCTTGGGCCGTGGGGCCTCCTGCTCTGGAATGAGGGTCCCCCAGCCTCCCTTCCTCCCATACCAGCCCCCTGCGTGCCAGAGGTTCTGTGTGTATCCCCCCCACTTGCACTGATGCCAGGGGCTGTGTGCACCTATCCCCCCCTCTTTCTATGTGGGAGATCAGGCATTCGGGATGCCAACTGGGTACCTGGGAGGAGGATGCAGAGAGATGACTTTGGGTGTTATAGGGAAAGTTGATAATGGGGCCATCAGCCAGTTCTCTGAGATAGACAATCACTGAGGTGCTGGAGGCTGTGGCTGTGCTGCAAAGATGGCAGGGGCTGCATGGGTCCCCCCTTTTCATTTTCTGAGCTCCCCAAAATCCATTGGGCTCTGCCCTTTGATGCATTTTGGGATATTCTGAGGGATGCTCTAAGGACTGCAGCGAGACAGGGGTGCTGGATGAGTCCTGATCCCTGCAGGGCCTAGCAGATGCTAACTGGTCCCCCTGAACTGCCTCTTAGAGGCTGGAGAGGGTGATCATATATTCACAGCTGCCCATGCTGGACAAGGTTTCTGGGGCTGCCCCCACAGGTACTGCCACACCCCACACCCCCTGGCCTGAAGCGGTTCCCATCATATACAGGGTTTACAGTCTGGTTCAATGGCTCTCAGCTCCCCTACTATACAAATTGTTCCAGGACACCTTGGATGTCCCAGCTACCAATACCTCTTCCTTCCCCTGTGGGGACCTTCCCAGTGTCAGGATCCCTGAGAGATCCAGTTGGTTGTAAGCTCCAGGGATGCTGGAGGAATCAGGCTGTTATGTTCTGAGTGTTATTTCGCTAGTAACGGCTGGCTTAGCCAAACATGAATCTCAGATATAATGACACTGGGGTGTGTGGGATATGGGGTTATATAAGTATACCCATTGCCACCCTTTGCTGAATGGAATCAGGGTGTCACAAGGCCTATACTGTATTGCTAATGGTGATTCTCCTCTGTCCGAGCAGAAGGATATGGGATCTGTCTCTGCTCTGCAGCATAGTGACTGCCCCCCCAAGCCCTAGTTGGCAGTGGGTTTGTCCCAGTGCTCAGCTCTTTGCCTTTCCCAGGGGAAGGGAGTTGCCCAAGGCTACACTTCGGGTCAGTGGTGGAGCTGAGAGTAGAACCCCGGGGTGCTTGGGCGCTAGTGCCTTGTGCCATGTGCCAGCCCCTCACCACTCCTAGGGAATTTATACTATAAAAATTAGCTGGGGAGAAGGATAGTACTGGCCCTGGGAGGGGAGTAGAGTCTACTGGTTAGAGTGGGGGGGCAGGACTCCTAGGTTCAAGCCCCAGTTCTGGGACAACAGGAGGGTCTAGTGGTTAGAGGACGGAATAGGGAGTCAGGATTCCTGGGTTCTATCCGCAGCTCTGTGCAGGCCTGCCCAGAGGATTCAGGGGGCCTGGGCAAAGCAATTTTGGGGGCCCTTTCCATTAAAAAAATAGTTGCAATACTATATTCTTGTGAGGGCCCCTGCAGGGCCCAGGGTCTGGAGCAAATTGCCCCAATTGCCCCCCCCGCCCCCCAGGGAGCCCTGGCTCTGGGAGGGGAATGGGGTCTAGAGCTTAGAGGAAGGGGACTGGAAATTAGGACTCCTGGCTTCTATCTGCAGCTCTGCATCGGGAGTGTGGACCAGCAGTTGGAGCAGAGAGTTTCTCCCACTAGAACTTTAGATTTCCCTGGAAAGTTCCAACCCTGCTCTGAAAATTCCCGTTAAGTGTTTGAATTCTCCAGATTGCCCCAAGCTGCCTTCAGCTTTCTCTGTTGCTCCCCGGCCTGAGGCCCAGCGCTGTCCATGGAAACATTTACTCCACCATGCAGGCACACATACAAACCACAGGGAAGCAGCTGCAGGGATGACATCCCCTGTGTAAGAGCTGGCTTGGGGGACACTCCAGCCTGAGCAAGGGGAAAGGCATTTCCTCTGGGGAGCCGGAGTAGCACCCGACGGGGTTGGAGGGGAAATGTCTAGGCAGAGGCATGAGTTTCCCTGCTGGTTGTCAGTCCCCATGTAACACCCGTCTGTTAGTCAGTGCAATAAAATGACCATGCTCTGCCTCCTGCCTATGGAGAGCAGGCTGACCTGGGGGTCAGGACTCCTGGGTTCTATCCCCAGTTTGAAGGTGGAGGGGGGTGTAGGGGGTTTGTTAGAGGGGTGCAGAGGCTGGAAATCAGGATTCCTGGGATAAATTAAGAATTTTTCCCTGCTGCACAACACTGAGGCTGGAGTCTGGATTACCACCCCCAAGTCTGGGTTACTGGGCCAGGGCAGGTAAAACCCAGCACTGGGATCAGCATCGACCCATCTGTCTCCTGTAACCCTCAGCGACTATCACCCCATCGCTGTTGCCTGGGGGAGGCCACAGAGCGTTGCTATGGTGCTTGGAACCCCTGCTCTGAGGTGGCAGGTTCCAGGGCCTGGGCTGGCCGGGGCTCCCCCATCGCTGGGTGGTTAAGCCCCACCGAGCGTCCTTGGTGCCAGGTGATTGGGCTCATCGTGAGCCAGCAGAGGGGTGAAATCTACAGCTGGCTGGATCAGTTTTCAAAGGGACGCTGGGGGGGAAATGGGACCCCAATGTCTCCCCTTGGCCTTCTCCAAGATCCCACTCCCTGCCCATATTGATGTCCCGGATCAACCTTCCCAATGACTCTGTGAGTAGCCCCCATCCCCTGTCTGAAGGGAACAAAGCCAGGCAGGAGGGGAAAGGTGGCTCAGTGAGACTGGTGTGGGGAGGAAGTGGTGTGGGTGACCAGCAGGGAGCGCTGTGCTGTAGGGCGTGTGTGTGGGCAGGGGGCTCTCCTCGGAGTCAGTGCTGACCCCGATGTCTCAGAGCTGCACTAGAGGGAGCTGTTCTGCAGGAAGCGGGGTGGGGGCTCCCCCCTCACAGTCAGCTCTGGCCCCAAAGCTGCACTGCAGCATGAGACCGACGCACTGACCTTTTGTGGTTATCAGACTGGCCATTCTTCCCAGGAGTCAGGGTGTGGCTCCTGGTGTCCTGCCCAATTTCTGACATGAGTAATCCCCTTCTGCCTCCCGACATCCCGCCCTGGAACTTCCACTTTCAGAACAGGGCTCTCCTGTCTCAGGCTGTTGGGGGGCTGTGCCCCAACCCAGAAGTGGCTCCACTGGACCTGAGCTGGGATTTGAACTGGGGTCTCTAGGGAGGAGAGGCCTCCACCAGCCTAACCCCACCTTCTCTCTGCAGACAGGATGATCCCTGTAGCTGAGTTCAAGCAGTTTACGGACCAGCAGCCGGCCTTCAAGGTGCTCAAGCCCTGGTGGGATGTGCTGGCTGAATACATCACAGTGGCCATGCTCATGATCGGGGTCTTTGGCTGCACCCTGCAGGTGGGTACTGGGCTGGGATGTGGGCTGGGACCACCTTCTGTGAGACTCCACCCATGCAACAGCAGGGATAGGACCTGGGACCTCTAGATCCTCCTCTCTCTGGAGCTGAAGGAGAATCTCCAGCAGCAGCAGTAGAAAGTTCTATCCCCAGCAGCCAGGTGATGTGCTCATGCCAGTCAGTCCAGTGCCCATAATAGCATGATGCAGATCCCACAAACTGGCCAAGGGCAAGAGTGGAAACAGAGGAGAAGCCACCTGGCTGGGAAGAACCCCCCTTATCCTGTGCCCCTTCTGCCTGTCAAATCACTGCTGGGGCAAACTGAGTCCCTTGTCCACAGTGGATGCCCTGTTGCATTGTGGGAGGGACATCCCAGCAGGCACTCGGCCGTGTGACGTGAGGCAGCTGGAAGATGCACCCCTAGGGAACTGGGAACTTTGGGTCAGAACCTCTGGGGTTTGGCTCTGAACGGCTGGGTGGGTGAATGCCACCTTCCTGCTGGGAGAGGAGAGGGTGGGCCCAGGGCTCGAGGAAAAGGGGAGCAGGGGGAAGGTTAAGGGCCATCAATACAGATCCTAAGATGGAGTTTGCACCCTTCCCCCGATCTGGAGGTGTCTGCCTCCCCTGGAGCTGCTAGTCCTCCCAGGAGGTATTGTATCAGTGCAGGTGCTGCCACGTCGCTGCAGGGGATCCACGCCCAGGCAGGAAGCTCGCCCCAGCATGTCTGGGGTGCGGCTGGATCGTGGGCTGCCCTGGGAAATGGGAGGAAGGTGGGGCGCAAAGGCTGTGGCTCAGCAACAGGAATGAAAGGGGTTGAGATGACATGAGCCCGTCTCGTGTGAGCCTGATCAAAGACAGGCTGCTGAGCTAGATGGGCCCAGTGGGTTGATTCACGTGGGGGAAAAGAGAGCTGAGAATAGAACCCAGGAGTCCAGACTCCCAGCCCCTCCCCCTTATTCTTACTCCCTTCCAAGAGCTGGGAACAAAACCCTGACTCCCACCCCGCCCCACCCCTGCAGGTCTAACCACTAGACCCCACCTCATAAATGCTGGATTTGAATTTTAGTGGTTAGCTGATGGGCCAGCAAGCTGTGCATTCTGGGATGGAACTGGGGGAGATGGGAGAATGACCCCCCCATCTCTTCCCCCTGCATGAGCTACCCCTCCTCCACCCAGCCCTGTTTTAAGCTGGTCTGTCATCATCACTGGGTTGGGGAGGTGCTTGGTCACCCCCAGATGATGGTCCCCCCCGATATTATGGGGAGGAGTCTGTCCATACAGAAGCCAAGCAGCAGGTGCACAAGGCAGCAGCCCTGTTACATCATCTGTCTCTTGTGGCAACAGGGAGAATATCCGTGGCAATGAGTCCCATAGGCAAAGCTCCAGGGCCATTTGGGAGAAGGATGGGAGTGAGATTAGCTCCCTGCTGGCCCCCTCTTGAGTTAACCATTCAGGCACCTGCCACACTGCCAACCAATGAGATGCCAGGGGATGGTGGGATCTGCCAGAGAAGTACATAGAAACCCCCTTGAGATGGTGGCTAGAGCAGGGGGGGCTGTGAGCCAGGTCTTCTGGATTCTCTCCCCAGCTCTGGGAGGGCAGTGGGGTCTACAGGCTTAGACCAGTGGGGTGAGGAGTCAGGACTCCTGGGTTCTGTCCCCAGCTCTGTGAGAGGAATGGGATCTAGGCATGGTGAAGGCAGCGGAGCAGCAGTAGTGGCAGGCAGGACTCCTGGGTTTCATTCCCAGCTCTGCCACTGACTTTTGGTGTGACCTCAAGCAAATCCCCTGTATGCATATGTTCAGACCCTGCTGAAACTGGGACCATCAGCACAGCACTCTATTGCTTGAGCTGAAGGAGCAGCTCCATCAGCTGGCACAGTAGGAGGTTGGTCACCCACAGATGGGGAATGTCACCTACACTGCACAGGTGGGTTTGGCTTGCTCAGAACCAGGGACTGAAAGACAGCTTCTGTAACAGTAAGTCACATGGTCCTGGGGTTGCAATAATCAGGGGCTGGTGGATTTTATTTTGCATGCCACTGGGCCAGCTCGGGCTCTGCAGAATGAGGGGCAATAATTCTTTACAGCACCTTGATCAGCTTGTCTCTGCTTCCTGCCACTCGCCCTCCCCTGCTCTTCTACCTAACAACATCACGGCAGGGCCTGTTCCCTTCAGAGTCAGGACTCCTGGGTTGTGATTAGCGAGGGCCTGGCTTAGCATGGGCCCTGAATCACAGGAGCTCCTCATGGGATTGGGGTGTTCCAGGTGCAGCGCACGCATTCACAGGCTGAGCTCATGGGACGCTCTTTCTGCTCTCTAGCTGTGAAGTAAGATGCCAGCATGAACTAGCATCTCATTGCCTTTCTCTAGTCCCATTTGTCTTAGCCTCCCCAGGTGCTTTCGAAACTTGCTGCCTCCCTGGAGTTGGTATAATGCCCATTTTATGGAGGTGGAAATGGAGGCACAGATTAAAGAGAGCAGCCCAAGGTCTTAGAGAGAATCAGTGGTAGAGCCAGGGATAGTACCTAGGAGTCCTGACTCCTCACCCCACTGGTCTGAGCTATTAGACCCCACTGCCCTCCCAGAACTGGGGAGAGAATCCAGAAGACCTGGCTCACAGCCCCCCCCGCTCTAACCACTAGACCCCACACTCCTCCCAGAGCCAGGGATAGAGCCTAACTCCAAGCACCTGAGCTCTAACTACTAGACATGCTTCCTCACCACCAACTGTGCTTCTTGGACACTGTCTCCTCTGTCCCAGAATGGGTCGTACCCGCTGCTGCTCCAGAGGTGCAGCCCCTGAGACTGCAACACCCAGCACACCAAGTGTCACTGAACCCATAGCATTCCCACGGTGCACCTCTGCACTGAGGGTGTGCTGGCTGGGGTGCAGCCTACTTTGGGTGGCAGTTAGGGGCCACCCTTGGCTTCTTTCTCATGGACATTGCATTGGGTGCTGGAGTGTCTAAGCTACTCCCGGGCTCCTGGGTTGGGCAAGGCTTCGGTGCCCCTGTTATCACTATTGCCCTGACGTATGCGTGAATGCAGCCTGCAGTCAGTGCTCAGGGGGCAGAACTGTGCATGGACCATTGCATGACATGCAGGGCCAGACCCCCAGCGGGTGTCAATTGGCCATAGCTCCATGGGAGTCCACAGCAGATGTAAATCAGCCATTGCTCTATTGGAATCAGTGGAGTCAGATCCCCAGCTGGTGTGAATCAGTATCCCCCATGGTTTCCTCACCTGTTCCCCTCTGTGGCCATATCCCCAGGTGACACAGGACAAAATCATCTGCCTTCCCAACCATGCCCCCGCTGGTGCCCCCCTCTCTGACGAAACGTGCCAGAATTTCACCAGGAAGAGCCTCAATGCCTCGGAGCCAGACACACCCCTGTCCTCCCGGGAGATGAGCGGCCTGCGCAACAACCTGGACATCCAGCAGTACAGCTTCATCAACCAGATGTGCTACGAGACAGCTCTGCACTGGTATGCCAAGTACTTCCCCTACCTGGTGGTCATCCACACCCTCATCTTCATGGTCTGTGCCAGCTTCTGGTTCAAGTTCCCCGGCACCAGCTCTAAGATCGAGCACTTCATCTCCATCCTCGGCAAGTGCTTTGACTCACCCTGGACTACCCGGGCCCTCTCCGAGGTCTCTGGGGAGAACCAGGAAGGGACGAGCTCAAAGAAGGAAGACCAGCGGAGGAAGGGCATCAAGGACGAAATGCCCGAGCCCCACCCTGCTCTACAGCCTGTCCAGTCCATCTCCGAGAAGAAGGTAGCGGAGACGCCTGCGGTCAGCCTGCTGGACAAGAAGGAAGGGGAGCAGGCCAAGGCTCTGTTTGAGAAAGTGAAGAAGTTCCGGCTGCACGTGGAGGAGGGAGACATCCTCTATACCATGTACATGCGCCAGACGGTTCTCAAGGTCTTCAAGTTCCTGATCATCACGGCCTACAATGCCGCCTTGGTGCAGAACATCCGCTTCATCGTGCCCTGCAGAGTGGAGATGGAGGACATGACAGGCTATGACCACTTCTGCTGCAACCACACCAAGGCTCACCTCTTTTCCAAGCTGGCCATCTGCTACATCTGCTTCTTGGGCGTCTACGGCTTCACCTGCCTATACACGCTGTACTGGCTCTTCCACCGGCCCTTGAAAGAGTACTCCTTCCGCTATGTGCGAGAGGAAACGGGCATCAGCGACATCCCCGACGTCAAGAATGACTTTGCCTTCATGCTTTATCTGATCGACGAGTATGACTCCCTCTACTCCAAGCGCTTTGCTGTCTTCCTCTCCGAGGTCAGCGAAAGCAAGCTCAAGCAGCTCAACCTCAACCATGAATGGACGGAGGAGAAGCTGCGTCAGAAGCTGCAGCGCAATGCCCTGGGCCGCCTGGAACTCCACCTCTTCATGCTGTCCGGCTTGCCTGACACAGTCTTTGAACTGACCGAGGTGGAGGCCCTGAAGCTGGAGATGCTCAAGGATGTGACTTTCCCACCACTGGTGGCCCAGCTTGTCCACCTCCAGGAGCTCTCCCTGCTGAACTGCCCCATCAAGCTGCCATTTGCCTCCCTGGTCTTCCTGCGGGACCACCTCAAAGTGATGCAGGCCACCTTTGACGAGATCAAGGATGTGCCGCTGTGGGTCTACAGCCTGCGCGGGCTGGAGGAGCTTCACCTCTCTGGCCTCTTCAGCCAGGAACTGGGGAAGGCGTCTGGCCTGGAGAGCCTGCGGGAGCTGAAGAATCTCAAGGTGCTCTCATTGCACAGCAACATCTCCAAGGTGCCGCCCAGCGTGACTGATGTCTCAGCTCACCTGCAGCGCCTGTGCATCCTCAACGATGGCACCAAGCTGGTGACGCTCAACAACCTCAAGAAGCTGGTCAATGTGCGGGAGCTGGAGCTGGTTAACTGCAACCTGGAGCGCATCCCCCATGCCGTATTCAGCCTGGTCAACCTGCAGGAGCTGGACCTGAAAGACAACCAGCTACGCTCCATTGAGGAGATCCTCAGCTTCCAGCACTGCCGCAAGCTCGTCTGCCTTAAGCTCTGGAGCAACCACATTGCCTATATCCCCGAGCACATCCGGAAGCTCAAGGGCCTGGAGCAGCTATACCTCAACCGCAACAAAATAGAGACCCTGCCCTCCCAGCTCTTCCTCTGCACCAAGCTCCGCTGCCTCGATCTCTCCAACAATGGCATCCAGGTTATCCCCCCAGAGGTAGGTGTGCTCCAGAATCTCCAGTACTTCGCCATCTCCTCCAACTCAGTGGAGACCTTGCCTGATGAGCTCTTCTTCTGCAAGAAGCTGAAGACTCTGATGGTGGGTCACAACAAGCTCTCCACCCTCTCCCCCCGCCTGGGTAACCTCTCCTTGCTCAGCAAGCTGGAGTTGAAGGGGAACCGTCTGGAGGCCTTGCCGCCTCAGATCGGGCGGTGCCAGGCGCTCAAGCGCAGTGGCTTGGTGGTGGAGAGCACCCTGTATGAGACGCTGCCCACGGACATCCGTGAGAGGATGGAGAGTGAATAAGAAGAGGGGACAGTCAGCAGCAGGGGCAGGCTCTTTGGTCACCTGCAGAAAGACTCTCCTGGATGACTAGAGCTGGGAAGTGCCTGCTGTGTTCCTCTCCAGTGCACGTGTTGCTCCTAGGCTGGAGCTGCAAAGGCACCTGGGAGATCTCACACCAAGTCTTACCAAAGAATCGTCCCTCCTGGCCATGGCTATAGAGGGGCTCAACTTTTCATCTCAGTGCAAGTGTGCACAGTCAGTGATCCTGTATGGCAGGATTGTTGTACAGTCAGTGATCCTCTATGTCAGGACTGCCATGTTGTATCCTGGATTGCAGGGGAGAAATGACTCTATTTATACTTATTTTTTAGTGTTATTAACAAGCAGCGTTTATTGCTTTTAAAAAAGGGTAATTTTTGTTTGTGTGCTTGTGTGTGTGTGTGTGTAAATAGCTCATGTTTTAACGTGCTAGATCTCCGGCACACCTTGGTCACTGCCCCATAAACTATACCCCATCCCACAGTCTATCTTATGAATTTCCAGGCCAATTTGATGGGTAATCTAGAGAGGATGCAAATGTGGGTGTTTAACGGAAATTTTGCTGTGGCTTTAACCATGGGAGAGTCTTTCCTCATTCCACAGCTCCACCTAACCCACTGATACAAAGGGATGCCTTTTTGGCATCATTAGCCAGTGGAACTCATTGTCACAAGATGTCACCAAGGCCAAGATCTCATTAGGATTGAATTTCATTAGTGTTTGGTCACGTCTCAATTTCGCCAGCCCACACCCACTATGCTGTAACCACATTCCCAAGGAAGGTTGCAGCTGGCTTTGTGGGTTATCTGCCCTGGAGCAGGGAAGGAGTGTTACTGGGTTGAAGCATCTAATGGATTTACAGTACCAAGAGAAGCTGGTTTTGCCACTAGGTGTGGTATGTGCTTATCATACAAATTGAGATAGGTGGCTGTGGCTCCCATTGACCCCTCCCCCTTTGAGTGTGGCTTCTCCTGCTGTGACATGCCCCCTCCTTGCTGCATGGTTTTCTCCACCAATGACATGGCTCTCATGGGCTCCTCCCCTGAGTCACACCTCTCTGTGACTGGATTTCAGATGGGTCTTGAGTAGGGCACTGATTCCCCTGGGCTGCATGTATCTGAGTCTGGAGCCCTTACTCAGGCAAAGGTCATGGGAGGATTTCAGGATCGAGCCCTTTTTTTATATTAAAGGATGTATGGGGGGAGTGGCAATCGAAACACCTGTTAATAGCAGTGGGCCTGAATCAGGGCCCTGGCTCTGTGCAGCTGGAGGGGAGAAGTTTGAAATCTGACCTGTGCAAATAGCCTTTATCTCTGCACCAAGCTGGGTGTAGCACTCCAAGAAACCCCAGTCTGAGCAATGTCCCAGCCTCCTTGGCAGCTGCTCCCAGAACCGGGAGAGCACTCCTAGGAACTCCAACATTGGACCGTTCTCGCCCGGTAGCCAGCGGCACGACACTCTGCAGTTATGGGAGAACCCCCATCAGCTCTGTCCTGGAGCCAGAGGACATATGGGCCGGACCTGATATCATTATTATCATAGTAATGGGTAAAGGCCCCAACAGAGCAGAACCTCCATTGTGCTGGCTGCTGCCCAAACACTGCCCCCACAATGTGATCGGGGCCCCCTGTGCACCAGCCACTGCACAGACCCCTTCCCCAACCACGATTGGGGCCCCCATCGTGTTGGGTGCTGTCCAGAATCAGAGGCTCCATTGCATCAAGCTCTGCACAGACACCTAGTGAGGAAGAGTCCCTGCTCCAACAAGTGCATGGTCATACGAAAAAAGGGTGAGAGACGAAACTGAGGCAACGGGGAAGGGAATAACTTGCCTGAGGTCACACAGCAGATCAGCAGCACAGCCAGGAACTGAAGGCAGGCTTCCCGAATTCCAGTCCAGTGCCTTATTCACTAGGTCACACTGAGAGGCATAGGTAAGACTCTGTCCGAAAACCTATGTTCTCTTTCCTTGTGATCGCTCTGGATATACTTGGTGTATCAGACCTTCCCCTCCCTGAGGCTGGCTGGTATCTAAGCAAGGCTGCATCTGGCAGGTAAAACCCCTGAACCCCACTGATGGAAGTAGAGTGACCAGATCACAACATTAAAATATCAGGACACATTGGGGTGCCATCAGCCCTGCCCACAGTCCACCCCCACTCCTCCCAGGCTCCACCCCACTCTGCCCCAGGTCCCCCCCCCTTCCTGCTCCCCACGGCCCCATGCCCTTCCTCATCTCCCAGCCCCCTGTGGCCTTGCTGCGTCCCTCCTCAGTCCTCCACCCACCTAGGGTGACCAGACATCCCAATTTTATCGGGACTGTCCCGATATTGTTTGTCCCGCATCCCAACCGATGTTCGGTCAGGACGCGAATTGTCCCAATATTTTGCCCTCTGGCGCACAGGTGGAGGGGGCTCATGGTCCCCCACCCCAACGCCACCCCAGCCCTGCCCTGACTCTGCCCCTCCCTCCTCCATTGGATCCCTCCCAAATCCATGCCCTGGCCTTGCCTCTTCCCCAAGCATGCCACATTCCTCCTCCTCACCTCACCCTCCCAGGCTTGCGCTAATCAGCTGTTTGGTGGCGCTAGTGCTGGAGGGAGGGGGGAGAAGCAGGACGCGGCAGGCAGCTCAGGGGAGGTGGAGGCAGAGTGAAGGCGAGCTGGTGCGGTGGGGGCGGGGCATGGAGCTGCCAGTGGGTGCTCAGCCCCCACCAATTTTTCCTGTGCTCCGTCGGCTCTTGGTTTTTGTTTGTTGCTCCGCCAGCCCCCCCACCCACGCATCCTGAATTTCACATCTCTCATCTGGTCACCCTACACCCACCGCTCACCTTCTCACCCCCCCTGCTTTCCCATCGCTCGCTCGCTCACCTCTTCACCCTCCCCACCCAACACTCGCTTCTTCTCCCCCTTTGTCCACCACTCACTCCTACGACACTGACTTCCTCTCTTCCGGGTGGGTGCTCGCACACCCCTGCCTCTTCCCATCCAAGCATTGGCCCTCGCTCCAGCCCATTTCACCCCCTTTCCCCAAGTCCCTGCCCCTGCCCTGCCTCTTCTCCACCTCCTCCCCTGAGCGTGCCATGTCCCCGCTCCTCTCCCGTCCTTCCTGGAAAGCGCTAAGCGCCACCAAACAGCTGTTAGGCATTGTGAAGCACGGGGGGGGGGGGGGGGAATGTGGTGCTCTGTGGGGAGACAGGAGAAGGAGGCGAGGAGGAGGGAGCTTGGCTGCAATTTTTCCCCGTGGCGAGGAGCCTGAAGAGACCTGGTATAGAGCCTGCATTCTAGGCTGGGGGTGAGTGTGGGGTGACTGACGGGAAGCTGGGACTAGCACTGGTGCCACGGGGTTTGGAATGGCTGTTAAAGATCAATTCAAATAGGTGGCAATTCCCCCTCCCCCCCAGTGCAGGGCTCCTGAATCCAACAGCCTGGTGGCAAGTGCTGGGAGAAGCTGAAACTGGCCAGAGCCAGGAAGGGAAATTGACCAGGAGTGGGTCTGTCCCCTGCAGCAGGACATGCATGTGAAAAGCGGGGGCTGAAACTTTCCAACTAGATTGACTCAGCAGAGCTCCACAGTCCCTCAGTAGAGCCAGCGACGGCAATGGGATCTTTCCTCTGAGTTCAGTTGCAATCAGATTGAGCTTGCCGTGCAGAGGTGCTGACTGCCCGTGGTGCCATCGGTCTCACCTGGCCTTTCTCCCTAACCCCGCCCATCTAATCCCATAGATTCAAGGGGAGAGGGGGTCACCAACCTCTCTGCCCTTCCTCAGAGAGGCACAGATTTTCAGGCCAGAGGAGACTATCTAGTCTGACTTCCTGTCTATCACAGGCTACCAGAACCCACACACCAAACCCAACTGCGTAATGAGACCAGAGTACCACAGGAGAGCAGGCTGCAGACTATTGCGTGCCACAGGGCCAGGCAGAGGAGAGGAGGGACTGAGGTGCACCAGGGCTTGAGGCCTCCGCAATGGCAGGGAGATGTTTAAGTGAGTTATGCCCAGATAATCCTGGCAAGTGACCTGCACCCACATGCTGCAGAAGAAGGTGGAAGCTCATCAAGGTCCCTGCCAATCTGACCTGAGGGAAAATTCCTCCCTCACCCCACATATGGCGATCAACGGACCTGGAGCACGTGCACAAGAACCATCAGACAAGCACCTGACACAGGGAGAATCCTGGCCCACCCTGCCCACTGCCTGTCTCCAGCTCTGATGCATCAGAGGAGGGAGATTAAAACAAAATCTTCCCAGAATACATGGGGGCGGTGGGGAAGGAATCCCTTCCTGAACCCTGCTGGTGGCCAGCTGTAACCCTGAGGCACATGCTATTAGTAACAATAAGACCCAGGGGTGCTGAGCCCTGCTCTCCACCATCCCCAGCAACCCCATCACACAACTGCCCTTATCAGTGTATCCAGCTCCCTCTTAAAACCAACTCATCCCAGCCCCTGTGGCCTCCCTCCACCCCCAGCCTCCCTTCAGTTATCCTGTTGCTCACCCCTAATCCCAGCCCTTCTTCCCCAGTCTTCCTCCCTAATCCCATAGGATACCCAACAGGGGGCATTACACCCCCATTCCCCCGCCACCATCCAGCCCTGTCTGCATCCCAAATTCCCTTCAGCGGGCATCTGATGGGGCAGGGGGTTCAGCTGTTCCCTCCCCCACACTGCATGTGGGCCCCAGGCCAGGCCGCAGATCTGACAGGAACCAGCCACACCCCACTCGTATGGCAACCGGCTAGGAAACACTCCAGGACAGGGCCCAGCCCCACTGCCTCCTGCTTCATCTCTCACGGCCTGGCTCCGAGTCACCGGCAGGAAGGCGCTGGGGGAAGCTGGGGATAGAGGACTGGAGCTTTAGGGCCAGGGTTGAGGGTGCATCTCAACGTAGGCCCAAGGTGGCTGCCTAGGGGGCACTTTGCCACTGGCTAGGGGTGGAGGGGGGTTAGGAATTTAGATGCTAACCCCCCAACACAAGCCATTCCCACCCCTATCTCTGCCTTATAGATACACAAGCTCCCTATCCCCCCAACAGCCCTTACACACCCCACACATCCATCTCAACACATACCCCCTCACCCCCACCCCCTCCCCAATAGACCCTGCCCCCCACTAGCTCTTCCATGCCCTGGGGTGCACTGGAGATGGCTATTCATCACCATCTGTTGGCCAGTGCTGTGCAAGCTGCACCCAGAGCCCCGTCTCCTGTTCCCTGGCGTCTGTGGATCAGAACTCAGCAGCGGGAGCTCTTCACCTCTCTGGATCCCACCCCTAGGTTTGTGTTAGAGCACGTTTAGGGATTGGAGTCATTTTTTCTATTAGCCAAAGGACTGAGCTCCTGATCCTGGCAGCGCCATCCCAAAGCACTTTCTACAGTCCCTCAATCTCACTGCTGGCCTCGGCAGAGAATCGTTACGCTTTGGATCTACTGGGAGCTGAGGGCAGGATGCCACAGGCTGTGTCTGTTGTGTTATAAATGGGAGGGAAATAAAAACAATCCAGAAGGGACCCTTGGATCCACCCCCACAACAGAGTTAGGAAGAGAACCCAGGAGTCCTGACTCCCAGCCTTCATCCCCCTCTCCTCTGCTCTAACCACTAGAACCTACTCCTCTTCCAGCATTAGGGATAGAACTCAGGTGTCCTGATTCTCCCTGCACTGACCACTGAGGGCCTACAGCTGGGCACAGAACCCAGGAAATCCTGCCTCCCAGGCCCTGGTCTGGTGGCTGGAGAATGGGGAACTGAGATTCAGGACTACCTGCATCCTCTGTCGCTGACATGCTTTGTGACCTTCAGCCTTCTGTGCCTCAGTTTCCCCATCTGTCCAAGGGGAGGAGTGGTCATTACCCCAGCGGCGGGTCTAATGAGGGAAGTACTTTGGATTAGAGTTGGCTGGATCCATTAGTTAACACAGCTCTCCCCAGCCAGCCCATGAAACAAATGAGGAAGTCATGCTCCCTCCTTCCACAATCCTTCCCCTGCTCTCTGGAGCTGCCATGGAGACGGGAGAGAGAGCCACTCCAACGGGCCGGATGTGAAGGGCTCTGTGAAGGACAAGCTAGGCCCCTGGCCAAGATTGGGGCGGCCGGAGGAGACTCTTCCCGTACAGAAGAGACTTGGTGGAGCAAGGATCTAGGGCAGGCGACAGCCCCAGGCTGAGCAGCAGGTGAGGGGAGGGGGCCTGGAGGAGGAGAGGAAGAGCGCGGAAGGAAAGGGGTTGAGGTACTCTGGGGCGGTTCCCAGGGCTGGAAAGTGGGGCCAGACCCCCTGCTGCCAGGCAGGATCAGGCCTGAGCAGGTGGGGAGGCTGCTGGGTATGAGTCAGGGGCTCCCCTCAGGATTGGCGTGGGGCAGGGAGCGGTTAGCAGGGCTGAGGGGTCATAAAGAACTCAAGCTAGTTAGCTGCTGGGAGAGAAAACTTTGTTTACTTCTGGGTCACGGGCTGTTGCTCTCCTTCTTTCTCTCTCCTTCTCTATTCTCCACCCCACCACCCCCACCAGCATCCCTGGGCTAATCCCAAAGGGGGCCAGAGCCAAAGTCACTGTTGGAGAGGGTGTCCCAAGGTGACAGGGATCCGGCCCCATGAAGACGCGGATCTGATTCCACTTCCCCCACCACGGGGAGGGGAGGCGCCTGCACCACCCTGGGTGCTGGTGATAATTCCAGCTGGTAGGAGCTGCTGGCTGGTTGGGGAAAACGATCCTGTTCAGAGCACTGGACATGCCAGGGATCCGAGCAGGTTTACATGCCTGGCCCTGGGTCAGCAGGTGGCCAAGGGCAGCCGTGTGGTTAGCGCATTGGTCTATGGTTCTGGAGTCGTGGCTCTGCCAGCCCGTCCCTGTGTGAGGCTGGGCACATCACAGCATGGCTCTGGGCTGCCCATGGTGAGACAGGCGCGGGGATTCGTCCCCTGGCTGGGACACTGTCAACTCTTTCTAATGAGAGGGCCAAGAATTGTTAGAATTGCATTTAATACTCTCACCCCCAACTGCCCTTCATGTGGTTTAGAGCAATAACCGTCCCAGCAACAGTCCAGACATGCAGCCCCCCCTGCTCTAACCATTAGACACCACTCCCCTCCCAGAGCTGGGGATAGAACCCAGGAGTCCTGACTCTAGGCTACACCACTCCATCTAAGATCTAGCCTTTCAGATATCAGTGGGTCACACTCCCGGCATGAGACCGAGGTGGATCTGAGTAGGATGGAGGGAAATCAGAGGTCGAAGTGAGCGATCTCCTTTGTGCTGAGGGCAGAGAAGGCAGGAGAAGATCCATAAGTCCAAGGGCAGCCTGGGGCCTAACAGGGAGACTGTCAAGGCTCTGTTGGGGCTTCTCAGCCCCACTAGGGAGGGATGGGGTGCACAGGAGCTCAGACTCTGGGAGGTGAAATACCTTCCTCCATTGGCTGCCTGATGCTGGCTCCGGCTCCCAAGAGACCTGGGTTCAGGTGCCCCACATGAGAGGGGGCTGGTTCTCCCAAGAGGAGCTGGGCACTTCGCACATCCACCTCCTGTGAACAGAGCAGCAATTCATACGCAGAGCCTGGACTGAACCCCCCCACCCAACAGCAGCGCAAAGCCAGGTGGCTGCCTCATGAGCTAAAGGAGCCACTCCCAGAGCCAGCAGCAGCAGTAAGTCCTTTATCCCTTGGATGGGAGCAGTCATGGGATGGTGACTGCTCCGCCCTCCCTGAGACATAGCGCTAGGGCACCGCTCCATAGGCAGAGTGCAACGTTTAACCCCTCCTGTGCTGTGTCATTTCCTCCTCTCGGACACTCCTGCTCCTGTGCATTCAAACTGCAGGGTAGCTCTTCCGCCAAGTTTATCCCTCTCTCTGCTGGGCAGGTGACAGAGAAAAGGGCTACAGCGGCAAGATTGTTATTAAGGGGATCACCTGGTCCAGAGTTCTGAATCTACCAAGCCCAGGAGTGGGTGCCCGGCGGGACTGCAGGCTGGCACTGTTACACCCCAGCTTTTAAACACGGCCTTGGAGGACCCCTACAGTGTGGCAGAGCCCCAAGGGGTCCCACTCTTCCTTTAGGTTAGCCCACGTGACCTCCCTGTCTCCGAGACTGAGCCCCTGGCCTCCAGCCCTCCTGTTTCACCCCATGAGCTTTGCCTGGAGAGTCCAACTAGGACATATGCTAGGCCAGAGACTTGCCCACTCCTCAGCGTCCAGGGCACCCTGGGAAGGATTTGCAGTGACACTACGCAGCCTTTACAAACAGTCGGGTCTATTACACAGCACGGGAAGTGAGCACAGAGAAGCAAAGGTTAAGACATATCCACCTCGCCAAGCCAGCACCCCACCCAGCCAAGCGGCTGTGGGCTCCATTTCAGGCTCGCTCTCTGTCAGACCCAGGTGAGAGTCCTGGCTACAGCACTTGCCCCGCAACCTGCCCCCTTTCTCTTTGCTCTTGAGCTGGGGCCATGGACTGGCAAGTGAAGACGTGGGGAACTCCCCCCGGTTGCTGGCTGTGGACATGCTGGCTGCTGGGGTTCCCACTGTCTCTTTATATTTGCCACTGATATGGGTTGGTTTCCAGCCAGTTCTTCAATGAGCTAGTCACTCTACCCCAGACAGCAAGGGGAGACACACATCGTAGGGCTCGAGTGCTGGCCCCTTTCCCCACTAGTTAGTGATGTAAAGTACGGAGGGAACATACAGCAAAAAATTCCCACTTCATCACAGGGCCCCAGCTGAGTTTTGGGTTCTCAGCTTCTTTGACCAGCAGGCCTTGAAGTGTCTCCAAGAAGACAGAGGCAAGAGGAGAAGGGTGGGACCTCATCACTGAGCAAACATGGAAGCAGCATGTCATCCCGCCTCTGGGTGCCCCCGTCTGGGGGGTGGCACAAGGACAGGGGACCCTGGGGAAAGCCCAGCACCCACCCCTCATGTCTCTTCACTACTGTGAACCACCACATTCAAGGCTTTCTATGCCATCAACTGTTTCTCTATTAGGTGTATTATGGGAGCATTTAGAGGCTCCATTGTGCCAGGTGCTGCACAGACACACAGTCAGAGACAGTCCCTGTCCCAGCTGAGATCATGGCCCCATTGTGCCAGGCACTGCACAGACACACAGTCAGAGACAGTCCCTGTCCCAGCTGAGATCATGGCCCCGTTATGCCAGGCGCTGCACAAACACAGTCAGAGACAGTCTCTCCAAAGAACTCACAGATAAAATAGACAAAAGGAAGGATCATTATCCCATTCTACAAATGGAAAAAATGAGGTAGAGAGAGATGAAGTGATGTGACCAAGGTCCCAGAGGGAGTCTGTGGCAGAGCCAGGATCTTCCCAAGGACCAACCCAGGCTCAGAACTCCTCTAAGCCACTGACCCTTATTCTTTCCCTCCCATCAGCCATGTTTTCCCTGACAGAAGTGGCCTCCTTGAATGACAGCCGGGCCCCGTTCAGTACTCTGAAGCCCTGGTGGGACGTCTTCACAGACTACTTGGTCCTGGCAATGTTGGCCATCTCCATCATCGCAGGGACCCTGCTGATCTCCACGGATCAGGTGGTGTGCCTGCCTGTCGGCAGGACCAGCATAGCTGCAAGTGGGTCCCTGGCTCCCAGACCTGCCTTAGGGCCTCTGGATGGCCCAGAACACGACACTACTCCGGTCAACACCAGGAGGGAACTTTCTGCTGCCAACAGCGGACACCCAACCAACCTTGACTACCAGCAGTACCTGTACATTGGCCAGGTCTGCTACCACCAGGCGCTGCCGTGGCACTCCAAGTACTCCCCCTACCTGGCCCTCCTGCACGCGCTGCTCTTGATGGTCTGTAACAACTTCTGGTTCATATACCCCAAGACCTCCTCCAGGATTGAGCTGTTCCTCTCCATCCTCCGGAAGTGCTTCCAGTCACCCTGGACAACCAAGGCTCTCTCAGAGACAGCCTGCCAGCCCTTGGAAAGCAAGCTTGGCAGAATGAAACCCCGCTCTGTTCAGATCTCTCAGACTGGGGCTCGCTCCCAGGCGGAGCAGGTGTCCTTCTCCAGTGCCGCCATCCTGGACCGGAAGGACGGGGAGCAGGCAAAGGCACTCTTCGAGAAGATCTGCACCTTCCGGGCGCACACTGAAGCTGGCAGCCTCCTCTGCTGGGTCTATGTGGGGCAGACACTGTTCAAAGTGGCAAAGCTCTTGGCCGTGCTGGGCTACGCCTCCAGTTCTGCTGGCACCATTGCTTTCAGGCATGTGTGCCAGCCAGGCCTGGGGGACCTTGCTGGCCACGCCACCTTCTCCTGCACCCACAGCCTGGCCTACATCCTGCAGAAGCTGCTGCTGAGCTACCTGGCTTTGGTGCTGCTCAGTGGGCTGGTGGGGGTCTACACACTCTATTGGCTGCTCCGGAGGTCACTCAGGAAGTACTCCTTCAGGCGAGCCAGTGAGGAGAGCAGCTTCAGAGCCATCCCCAATGTCCACAATGACTTGGCCTTCCTGCTGCACATGGCTGACCAGTATGACCCGCTCTGCTCCAAGAGGATTGCCATCTTCCTCTCCACCGCCAGTGAGAGCCAGCTGCTGGAGATCAGACAGGAGCACCGAGGGGACTACGAGGAGCTGCAACGGCAGGTGAGGAGGGACGCCTGGGGCCGTCTGGAGCTGAGGCTCTGTGCCCTTCCAGCCCTGCCCCAGGCTGTCTATCAGATGGCGGACCTGGAGGTGCTGCGGCTGGAGTGCATGGCGGAAGTGAAGCTCTCCGCCAAGGTCGCCCAGATGGAAGCGCTGTCTGAGCTGCAGCTGCATCACTGCCCAGCCACGATGGAGCCCATGGCATTGGCCTTTCTGCAGGAACGGCTCAGGGGGCTGCACATCCAGTTCACTGATGTCACCAAGATCCCCTCCTGGCTTTACTCCTTGAAGAACCTGCGCCGGCTGCACCTCTCCAGCCACCTCTGCTCCAATGTGCTGGCCCTGGAGTCCCTCCGGGAGCTCCGGAGCCTGGAGATTTTGCTGCTCCAGACTAAGCTGACCAAGCTTCCTTGCTCTATGTCCACCCACCTCCGCCAGCTCTGTATCCAGAATGACGGGACCAAGCTGGAGGCACTGGGAGTCCTGAAGAAGATGAGCAACCTCCAGCAGCTGGAGCTGCTCTGCTGCCAGCTGGAGAGGATCCCACCGACAGTCTGGTGCTTAACTGGCCTGCGGAGGCTGGATCTGCGCTCCAATGGCATCCGCAGCCTTGAGAAGGGGGCTGACTTCCAGCATCTGGCACAGCTCACCTGCCTGAAGCTGTGGCACAACTGCATCACCACCCTGCCCGCTTCCATTGGGGCAGCAGGCAGCCTGGAGGAGCTGGTGCTATCCCACAATGAGCTGGAGTCTCTGCCCCACGCCTTGTTTGCCCTGAAAAGACTCAGGCACCTGGACCTCAGCCACAACCTCCTTTGCCTTCTCCCTGCAGAGATTGGCCAGCTGGGGATGCTGCAGCAACTCTCCATCACCGGCAACAGGATCAGGGCACTGCCCAGCCAGCTCTTTGCCTGCCTGGAGCTAATGTCTTTGCAGCTGGCGGACAACGCTTTGACCACAGTGCCGGCTGAGATCGGGAGGTTGGTGCTACTCTCCAGGCTGGAGCTTACAGGGAACCCCTTGAAGTCACTCCCACTTGAGCTAGGCTGCTGCCTCCTGCTTAAGGAGACCGGGCTGAGCGTGGACAACGCCCTCTTCGAGACCCTGCCATCTCGCGTGAAGCAGATGCTTGCCACGCCCATCTCTGCTTCATCCCCATGAGGCCTTCGGCTGCTCCAGAAACTTCCCTGCCTGGTGTGTGGATAGCTGGGGAGCCTATGTGGCTTGTCTGTAGCTCCAGGGCACAGGGAGGAAATCTTGGTTAGCAACAGCAAGTCGACTGAGCCCAGGCAGGAGAACTTGCCGGTCATGGAGCCCCCTTGTCCAGCTGGCTGCATCTGTACCAAGTACAGCACCTGCTGTGTCATAACCACAGATCAAAATCTAGCTCCCACTCAACTAGGGTAACCTTGGCCCATGTTCCTTGCTCACAAAGGGGCTTGAGTGCTGCTCAATCTGGGGTGGCAACTGAAGAGGGGCAGCCCAGGCTGGGGGGATGGGCACTCCCTGCACAGCTCAGCTCCATGGTGCCTCCCTGGACAATGGTGCTTAGGAGGAGGGACACGGAAGCCACAGCGGCTGGAAGATCAGCTGCCTTGAGGATCCACAGCTTGTTACACATGCAAAGCCAGGAGATCTGCTTGGAGAAGCTACAGGGCCACCCTGTGGTCTAGAGGAGGAATGACACCTTCCCCAAAATACCCAGTGCTTCCCCCCAGATATGAGGCAGCAGTGAGGATATGACTCAAGTCAGCACAGATAAGCTCCTTACTTCCTCTTACACCATGGGACTCTGGGCCAGAGGGGGCTCCATTAATCAATGTGGACATCAGCCCCTCGCAATCCTCACATGAAACTCAGGAATAGCCAGACTGGATTGCAGCAGGGGGCCCCTCTAGCCAAGACTCCTACAGTGGCCGACACCAGTGGCTTCAGAAGGTGGAAGGAGCCTCCCAGTAGACAGCAATGGAGTAACCTGGCCCTGGGGGAAGATTCCTCTTAGCCCCCAACAGCCCAGGCCCTGTAGCAGCAAATCTGTCCCTAAACTCCACTGTGTTATAATATTTGCTATTCTAACTCTGGATGTTTCTGTTGCCCGTGGAAACACCCAAACCTGCTTTGTTCTTGGCTTTAGCGAGACCTTGTGGCAGTGAGTTCCACGGGCTCATTAGGGAGCAGCAAGATCTTAGAGCTTCACAAGGCACACGTTTAAAGTGCAAGGGGGAGGGGGATGAGGACAAGTGAGGGAATCTCTAAGCCAACCTAAAAATAAAATGAGTCATGTTTTAGTGCACCGTTTCTCCAGTGCAGCCACTGTGGCCGCATGCAGCAACCAGGGGGTTTCCCTGGGGCCACGACAGTTTCCTGTGCAGCATCAGCCCTTTCCCTTCTGCCCCGTTGCTCCTGCATGCGCTGCCTCTCTGGAGACACAAGTGGGACACACAATGCTTAAGAAGCAGGTGAGGCGGCAAGGAGGGGGTGAGAAGGCGGCAGCAGGGTGAGGAGGCAAGTGGCAGTGCGGGGGGGGGGTCCTGGCAGAGGAGTAAGGAAGCGAGTGGCCAGCCAGCAGCAGGGTGAGGAGAGTGGGTGGGGGTCTGGCTGCCAGCGGGAAAGTGAGGATGCAGGAGGTGAGTGGGGGTGGGGTGAGCAGGTGAGTAGGGGTGGAGAGAAGTGGCGGGGGGGAAGCAGGGTGAGGAAGCTAGTGGTGGGTGGGGGTGGAGCGAGGAGGTGAACAGGGGGATGGAGAAATGTGGCAGAAGACGAGCAGGGGGTGCAGTGAGGTGGCGGGAGGTGACCAGGGGTGGAGTGAGGAGGCGAGCAGGGGTAGGGTGGGGTGAGGTGGCAGGAGGCGAGCGGGGGTGGGGTGAGATGATGGGAGGCGAGCGGGGGTGGAGTGAGGAGGCGAGTAGGGGTGGAGTGAGATGGTGAGAAGCGAGCGGGGTTGTGTGTGAGAAGGCGAGAGATGAGCGGGGGTGGGGTGAGGCGGTGGGAGGCAAGTGGGGTGGAGTGAGGAAGAGGGAGGTGAGCGGGGGTGGGGTGAGGCAGTGGGAGGTGAGTGGGGTGGAGTGAGGAAGCGGGAGGTGAGCGGGGGTGGGGTGAGGCGGTGGGAGGTGAGCGGGGTGGAGTGAGGAAGCGGGAGGTGAGCGGGGG
>NC_133794.1:837674-866276 GCF_003597395.2 Chelonoidis abingdonii | reverse complement strand
TTGTTTTAAGAATCCAAGGGATTTGGGTTCTTGGGGTCCCCAGGGAAGGTTTTGGGGGGACCAGAGTGTACCAGGCACTGGAATTCGTGGTTGGTGGCAGGTTATCAGATCTAAGCTGGAAATTAAGCTTAGAAGGTTCATGCTAGCTTGTCAGTTTATGAACGCTAAGGTTCAAATCTGAGTAGGAAAGCTACGACAGAGGCGAGCGGTGAGTGAGAGTGGAGTGAGGTGGCGGGAGGCGAGCGGGGGTGAGGTGAGGAGGTGAGAGGTGAGTGGGGGTGGGGTGAGGAGGTGGGAGGTGAGCAGGTGTGGGGTGAGGAGGTGAGTGGTGAGTGGGAGTGGAGTGAGGTGGCGGGAGGTGAGTGGGAGTGGGGTGAGGAGGTTGGAGGTGAGCAGGGGTGGGGTAAGGAGGCGAGCGGTGAGTGGGAGTGGAGTGAGGTGGTGGAAGGCGAGCGGGGGTGGGGTGAGGTGGTGGGAGGTGAGTGGGGGTGGGGTGAGGAGGTTGGAGGTGAGCAGGTGTGGGGTGAGGAGGCGAGCGGTGAGTGGGAGTGGAGTGAGATGGTGGGAGGCGAGTGGGGGTGGGGTGAGGAGGTGGGAGGCGAGCGGGGGTGGGGTGAGGAGGTGAGGGGTGAGTGGGGGTGAGGTGAGGAGGTGGGAGGCAAGTGGGGGTGGGGTGAGGAGGTTGGAGGTGAGCAGGGATGGGGTGAGGAGGCGAGCGGTGAGTGGGAGTGGAGTGAGGTGGTGGAAGGCGAGCGGGGGTGGGGTGAGGAGGTGGGAGGCGAGTGGGGGTGGGGTGAGGAGGCGAGAGGCCAGAGGAGTCCCCGGTTGGCCAAAGCCTTCCCTGATCCCCGCCGCCTGCCTAGAGGAGCCCTGGGCCAGTCGCAGCCATGCCTCTCTTTCCCTCTCTTCTCCTCCCCAGACCCAAGCCATCCAGATATGTTTTTAATTATTATTTGGACTTCTATTATATAAAAGAATTTTTAAATTTACTTCAGAATTGTTATACAGACAACCTCTTTTACCAAAAAAAGCACAAGAAACAATAATAAAAAAGACAAGAACATGCAAAGCACCTTATTTGTGTTTCTATTCTGTTAGGTCCAGTAAAGAATAGAGATAACGGTGCATGTTTGTATTAGTGAGACTGCAATCCCCACTCCCAAACCTTACATAAATAAATGACAATGATTCGGATGTATATATATGCATATTACTTAATTAACTTTAGGAAAAATAAATAATTTTAGGAAAAAGTGTAAGTGCAGCCACCAGCAAGAGTTAGTGGGCACACTCTAGGCCACCCAAAAATTGGTTGTGAGAACCCGTTTTAGTGCATTTTTGGAGCTCCTCTCTGAGTGAGGCAAGCAGCCCAGGCCTGAATCCTGCACCAGGATCCAATCCCCCAAAACTCAGTGCAGGATCAGGGGCTTGCGGGATGCAAGGTCAGATTCAAGCGTCCTTGAACACGGGTGTTTTGAGCTCATTTGAAAAGCTGGCTGTCATGTGCCACGATGGAGCTGCTGGACACTGAGCAGGATAGGGATGGACTGGGTCCCCTATTCTGGGGCAGGGAGAATCTGGGCCCCCAGTTTTTTTGGGGGGGGTGAATCATAGGGGGGAATTTGGGTCCTAATGGGTGAGGAGTAGGCTCCAGGGGAGAACTTGGCCCCTATGTGGGGGGGTGAGCCCCACAAGAGGGGATGGGGGAAATCCATTCTGGATGAGGGAGCAGTGAAAGCTGGCTCTTGATGGGACAGCCAGCCCCACCTAGAACTTTCTGTGGCTCCTTCGACTCCCAGATCAGATGGGTGTTGGGGAGTCCCCAGGCGATGCTCTGGAACTGCTCCCCACAAAGCCAGACAGGACTTTGGGGAGCCTCCTCTCCTTTGGAGCAGACTTGTTCAGGGCAAGAAGCTCACATGGCTTCACCTCCTGGGTCTCTCCTTGGAGCATTCAGCATCCTCTGCCCCTCCATGCGCTTTCCACAGTGCGTCCACCCAGCGGGGTCCTGGGGAAGCCACAGGGTCCTGCACCCCCACTTTGCAGTCAGACGTGACTCTTAGCCAGCCAGTAAAACAGAGGTTTATTCGATGACAGGAACAGGGTCTAAAACAGAGCTTGTAGATACAGCGAACCAGACCCCTCGGCTGGGTCCAGTCAGTGAGCCGGACCCCCACGTCTGCACTTCACTCCTCGTCCCCAGGCAGCTCTAGACTGACAGCCCCCTCCAGCCCCTTCTCCTCTGCTCAGCCCCTTTCCCAGGCCAGGAGGTCACCTGACCTCTTTGTCTCCAACACCGTCAGTTGGCACCTTTGCAGACGAGGGGCCCAGGCCATCAGTTGCTAGGAGACAGAGCATCAGGCATTTATGTGCACTGGCCCTTTGCTCTGCCAGATACTTAAGAACTGCCTGGGGGACACTGAGGCACCAACCCAGTATTCAGAGAAAACACTAAGAACATTCCTAGCTCGTCACAAGGCGAGGCACACCTGCTAGACTCGGGTGTGTTGGGGGAGAGGCAGGTTCCCCATGCTGCGGGAGGAGGGGGAGTTGGGGGGAGGGGGCAGGGTTCCCTTGGGGGAGGTAGAGGTGGAGGGTCTTCCTAAAACCCAAACCCTAAAGTCTCCACCCAGCTGGCTGGGAGCGCATGCGCATTAAGAGTTGCCCGAACAGGCTACCCAGGCTGAAATACCCACGAACAACCACAAGAGGGCACCAGAACCGTATGCGCAGCGGAGTCTTAGAAGGGTTATAGCCGTTGGGGGCCATGGACGCTATGCGCATGTGTATTACTTTCGCGGCTCCTGCAGTGCAAGAACTTTGCCAGCAGGTGACGCTGCGTGATCATCACGGCGCATGCGGTCCCTTTTCAGTTCGAGGGCCTTGCCTCAACGCGCAGGGGGCACTGTCGGAGAGCTGCGCGCTGACGCATGCGTATAAACGCTCTTCGTAGGTGGTGGGTGTGTGGCGGGATTACGGTGGCGCAGCTGGTTCAGTCCTGCGCCTGCGCAGCGCGGCTCGCCAGGAGGTACGGCGGCTCGGCGGGCTCATGCCGCGCCTGCGCAGCGCAGTGTTTGTGTATTCAGGCTGCGAGGCGGCGCTGGCTCCGGGGGAAGATGGCGGCGTCCTCGCTGGAGCAGAAGCTGTCCCGCCTGGAGGCCAAGCTGAAGCAGGAGAACCGGGAGGCCCGGCGGAAGATCGACCTGAACCTGGAGATCAGCCCAGCCCGGGCCCGGCCCAGTAAGGGGGGGGCCGAGAGGAGGGGCCCCGGGGGATGACAGGGGCCCGGGGCGGGGCCTGAGGGGAGGGGTCTGAGCTCTGGGGGTCTGGGAGGGACCCCAGGATGGCAGGAGCGCGAGGGGAGGAGTCTGAGATCTAAGGGTCGGGATAGGGGGCCTCGTGGGAGGGGGCGCTTGAAGACTGGGGCTCTGGAGGGGAGGTGTCTAAGGGGGGATTAGGTAGGGAGAGGCGGGACTTGAATGAGGGGGAGGGGATTGAGACCCGTGAGTAAGGGCTGTGAAGGGCCTTTGGGATGACAGGTGGGGTGGGGGTGAGAGAGTAGCTACAGGGATCTGTGCACAGAAAGGGGGCAAGGTGAGTCTCGGGGAGGGGAATTGGGGGGTTGGAGAATGGGGATAGGGAGACCCCTAGGTGGGGAGGGGGTTGGGAATCTGATAGAGGTGGGCCTGCAGTTGGGATGAGGGGGGAAGGGACTGTTCCAGGGAGAAGGAGGGATCTGGGCTGAAGAGGTTGCTTTTTGGAGTTGAGCAGCATGGTGGGCCATGATGGAGGGGAGAAGGATGTGGGACCAGCAGATGGAACCCCACTCTTTGTGACAGTTTTGTTTGTGACGGAAGGAGGAGAATAAGTGGGACTGGGATCACAATCAGGTGTGGAGGAGGGGATGAGGGGTGGAAGGATGATTGGGAGTCTCTCCTTATTCTGGGAGAAGAGGGAATGGTGAGGTGAATAAGGACCTCCCCAAGAGGCATGGGGTACAGTACAGCAGGGATGGCTGCTTGCTGTATATGTGGGAGAAGGATGTTCAGGTAGAGATGACAAGAACCAGGGTTGCCCCCTACCACCAGGCTTATAGGAGGAGGAGAAGGGAGAGACTATTGACTATGCAGGGTGAGTGAGGAGAGAGTGAGTTGATCAGGTTGCCTGGTATGTGGCATCCCATTTGTTTGGAGACAGGATGAGGGGTTCCCCATATGTGACCTGTCAGCATTAATGATGAAAGTGATTTTGGGGTGGTCATCTACTGAGGCCTTAGGAGAGGGTATGTGTACAAGATCCTGAATTGATGGGTGTGGGAGTAAGGTAGATGATCTTTATGGGTGGGATAGAGTCTGATTTTTTTTAATGTTCTGAGCATGCAGTGATTTGGGTGTAAATGTTAGTCTGTTCTTATCCTGTCATCTGGCACCTCAGCCAGGCTTGCAGCATGTGGTGAATATGTGTGTGTTGTTGCAAACTGACTTGTGGCACACTCGAGGCTACCAAAAGGCAAATGTTAGTCAGTTGCATAATCGTGTGAGATATAGTTAGATGTGGAAATGTTTGTGTGTCCTTTTTGCTTTGTGTTCAGGTTAGTCAGCTAGAGAGGAGGGACAGTGCTTTTACCTCTGAAGCCTTGTGTGAAGGAATGAGGGTAGAAAGTGTGTTCTAATAGTGAATAAGGCAGTGAACTAGGACTTGGGAGACCTGAGTTCAATTACTGCCTTAGGCACAGACCTTGAGTCACTTAATTTACCCAGTGCCTCAGTCTCCCATCTGTAATATGTTGATAATACCACCCAGCTTGACAGGGCTTCTATGAAGGTAAAGTCCCTTAATAAGTATGAGCAGCTCAGATATTGTGATGAGGGCTTTTTAAAGTATTAGAAAGTGGATTGTGTAATTAGATGATGGTTACATAATTATATGCTCGCAACAAGCCTTGGGAGTACTTGATTCTTCTGCTGGCCCAGCTACCTATCAGGCAATAATTTCTGGAGAGCGATTGCAAGGTGATGAGTTTTCAAAAGTTACTTGTCAAGCAGGCTCTTAGCAGCTGCTTCGCTTCTTTTCCTCCGTGGCACAGAGTTGGTGTCCATCTCCCCAGTTAATTGTATAATACCACCTTGAAACTGTTCATTGGATGGGTGCTATCCTGAGTGTGTTTTGTTTTAAGCCAAAAAACTAATAAATTTTAAGCTGATCTATAGCAGTCTCAGAAAATCATCATAGAAATTTACTGTCTAGTAACCCAATCTACTTGCTCAGCTCTACCATGGAGATGATGCAAAATCAACTATCTACTTGCCAAGTACAAGTAGAACTTTCAAAGGCTGATCTGTATGCACTAAACATGGACTGTGTTTGAGGGAGAGATTTTAATGCTTTCTCTTAGTGACAGTGAGACAGAGAAAGGTGATGAGCATCCTGGATTCCCATTGCTTCAATGGCAACTGAAGACACTTGTTACCTTGGAACGTCAGGCTCGCAGTTGGCATAGGTTGGAGTGTAGATGGCTCTAGTGTCAGGAGAACGATGATTCTGTGTTGTGGCATCTTTTGTAATTCATTTTTGTTACATGTTGGAATACAAGCAAAGTCTTTCCAACATTTTTGTGAACATGAAATTGTTGATATGTCTAGTTTTGGATCAAAAGTTGAGGTTTTCTATTCAGGGAGGTTTTTGGGCCCACGTAGGTGGAGGGGTGGGGGAGAAGCATGTGGGTGTCTCATGCTGTATAGTTTGGTGGTTAGGGCACTGGGCTGGAATGTGGAAGACCTGTGTTCTAGTTCCTGCTCTACCTGATACAGAGCAGAGTTCTTCATCCCAGATCATTCTAAATCAGGCAAAGTGAGGACTTGAACTGGCCATCAGGCTATAGAGTGTGAAGGTCTCTGTCTTTCAAGTCCTGAACCAAAAAACCTTCCAGATGATTGTCAAAACCAATACATGTCCACAAAATGTTTCAGCTTTGATGAAAGTTCATTTGATCAAAAATGGTTCCATCCAACTCCAATTGAACCAGGGCCAGTTCAGCTCTTGTATGAAAAGATCCATGCTGTGGGTGAGGGGATAGGTGTTCATCTTGGATATCTTCTCATTTAACGTGGGCATTGATGTCTAGACGCTTAGGCCTAGGCTCCAACAGTTGAGGACTCCTGGGTTCTAAACCTGGTTTACTGTGTTATGCTGGGCAAGTCATTTCTCCATACTTCAGTTACCCCAGTTGTAAAATGAGGATGAAAATAATCCTTTTTGTCGAGCCTTTTGACAAAGTACTGCTCATTTTTTGCAAGACCGCAGTTAAGGGGAGGGCTTGTGAGTCTATAAGGACTTGGAGGGTGTAAGTACCAAAAAGAATTATTATTTAGGATGCTTCAACAGGACATGACTTGGAGGAATAGGCTGAATGTTAAGGGAAGACTTCCTGC
Source organism: Chelonoidis abingdonii (assembly GCF_003597395.2). NCBI lineage: Eukaryota > Metazoa > Chordata > Testudines > Testudinidae > Chelonoidis > Chelonoidis abingdonii. The sequence goes on along the minus strand of NC_133794.1, from coordinate 859,845 downwards.
CTGTGAGAGCTACTAGCCCAGTGGCTCTCAACCCTTCCAGACTATTGTACCCATTTCAGGAGTCTGATTTGTCTTGCGTACCTCCAAGTTTCACCTCGCTTAAAAACTACTTGCTTACAGAATCACACATAAAAATACAAAAGTGTCATAACACACTATTACTGACAAATTGCTGACTTGCTCATTTTTACAATATAATTATAAAATAAATCAACTGGAATATAAATATTGTACTTCCAGTTCAGTGTATAGTGTACATAGTACAGTATAAACAAGTCATTGTATGAAATTTTAGTTTGTACTGACTTTGCTAGTGCTTTTTACGTAGCCTGTTGTAAACCTAGGCAAATATCTAGATGAGCTGAGGTACCCTCTGGAAGACCTCTGCGTCCCCCCAAGGGTACACATAACCCTGGTTGAGAACCAGTGCACTAGCCTGTGCAACGGTCTTACCAAGGAAATATGGTAGAAGTCCCCTTGACATTAACACTAGGTTGGACAGAGCCTTGGAGAATGTACTGTAGGAAGCAATCTTGCATTTGGGCCCCAATGAGTATAGATGAGAAGCACCCTATTGGGGCTTTTATCCTGCTTGGAGACAGGACCAAATCCTTTAGTGAAATCTGTGCTTGTCTTAGCTGCTCACTTCCTCCTTGCTCCCACCATTCTGTTGCCCCAAAAGAAACAACCCATCAACTGGTCCTCAGATCTCTGGCCTTGCTGCTCAGGCTGCCTAGCTTCCTTGAATTCATCTGTTGGGCTGGAAGAGCAGGAAGGCTTTGCTTTGTCCTGCCTTTTTGAAGCTCATTGGCATGTTGCTTCCCTGGTATTGAAAATCAGTAACGAGAGTGGGCAGGCCCTGGTGCTGGCTATTTGGTGCTTGGCTCGGCTCTCTTGGCTTGTTATAGGAGGGAACTGGAAATACCGAGATAGGGAATTACAGTTGTGCTTATTCGAGAAGCTCAGCAAAGAGGGTTTTCATAGAAATGTCTAAAGGGCTCTCAGGAAGCCCGCTTAACACCGGCAATGGGTGCATCCATGTCTGGGCACTGTTGATTTGCCATTCTTGATCCGCAGTTCAAGAAGGCTTTATATCCTGGGAATTCTAGAAACCTGCCAGAATGCCGATCTGTCCACTGAAGGGTTAGTATCCAGAAGAGTTGTCCAGATTGGTTCTGGACGACAGCCGTGCTAGTGGATTGAGCTGGCACAATAGCGAAGGAGAGTCTGAAGGAATAAAGAAAACTGATCTGGTTTCTAATTCAGTTTTGTAAAAGCAGCACAGTGTTTGGCTTAAAATTGCAGTGGGGACTTCCATGTCTAAACATGGAGTGTCTGCAACCCAAGGCTGAGAATCTGTGAGTGACACAGGCTGTAGTTGCCTTTTCATTGCCCAGGTTGAGTTAAATACGAAAACAATCAGCATAAATAGTGACAAGTAAATTGGACTTTAAAAATCATCTTATTTGTTATAAGCACCAGTAGTGTTAGTGATGAAAAAAGAAATGACAATTTTTAGAGTAGTATTTATATTCCAGTGGTACCTACATGCCCTATCCAGCAAGGAGTCTCATTGTGTTGGTTTCTGTTCATACACATAGTGAGCGACAGTCACTGCCCTGAAGAGTTTATCATCTAAACAGCCAAGGGTGGGAGGTGAAACAGAAGCATGTAGAGGGTAAGTGACAGGCCCAAGATTACCCAGTAGGTCAGTGGCAGAGCCAGGAATAGACCCTAGATCTCCCAAGTGCCAGTCCATCTGCTGTCCAGTGCACCACACTGACTGGCTGGACCATGCTGCCTAGAGAATACCCTGATGTGGTGTCTGAGGATAAAATACAGTTAAAAAAAAAAAAAAGGGTTCAGATGGCTTTGTCTATACACTAAACTCTTCTACTGCAAACAGTTTTTAGAGACACTTGTCAGTACTGGTCTAGAAGCATTTTTGGTGATTATAAAAAAAAAATACTTAATCTGCTATTAAGTGTTGTGGTTTATCTTTAAATAAAAGAAAACAGATATTTTCCTCCCTTTGGATGGCAGATATCTTCCTGTGTGCAAGCCTAACAACACACCTAAGAACTGAAAAGTGAAACGAACTGCAAACAAAAGTGAAACTGACCAGTCTGAAGTTCAGTTTGTGCCAAATTGCGGAGGTGCAAGCGTTGGAAAGAAAAAATTGCCTTTAATGATCTCAGGTGTGTGTCAGGAATCCAGCACAGGATGACTCTTGGCCAGCTGTTGTCCCTTTAAAATCTGAACAAATGACAGTCCCCGTTTGTAATCAACACATTGCCTGTGATATCTTACAACCTGGCACATCAAAAGAAGGGCAAGAAAAATTATTAGGAGTATGGAATAGCTTCTGTATGGGAGAGATTAAAAAAGACTGGGGACTGTTCAGCTTCTAAAAGAGATAAGTAAAGAGAGATCTGATAGAGGTCTATAAAACCAGGAATGGTGCGGAGAAAGTGACCAAGGAAGTGTTATTTACTCTTTCACATAACACAAGAACCGGGGTCACCTGATGAAATTAATAGGCAGCAGGTTTAAAACAAACATAAGAAAGTACTTCACTCAACATACAGTCAGACTGTGGAACTCATTTCCAGGGGCTGTTATGAAGGCCAAAAGTATAACTGGGGTCAAAGAAAAAATCCATAAGTTCATGGAGGATATGTCCATGAATGGCTATTAGCCAAGATGATCAGGGACAAAACCCCATGCTCTGGGTGTCCCAAAGCCTCTGACTCTCAGAAGCTGGGACAGAATGACAGGAGATGGATCACTCAGTAATTGCCCTGTTCTGCCCATTCCCTCTGAAGCATTTTGCACCAGCCATTGTCAGAAAACAGGATACTGGGCTAGATGGACCATTGGTCTGACCCAGTATGGTCATTCTTATGGTCTTAAAAAGATCTGTATGAGTAGACTCTTATGCCTGTATTGAGTCCCTTGGATGGATCAGTGCCTTAGAGATGAAACAGCTTTGCTAGGTCACATATGGAAAAATTTCCAACTCCCTAGGGAGGCCAGTGGAGGATTATTCCTTGTGGAATTTTGCTAATTTTCATTTTATATGTCCCAAATTTGAGGCTTCTGCTGCTTTTCTCAAGACCCTTCTACAGTCTAATAGCTCTTCTTGCTGGGAAGTTGTCCCCCCACCAATCAAGCTAAATCTTCTTCTGTTTCACCTCATGGCTGCTATGTGCCTCTTGAATTCCTCCTCCCCTCTGGCAGGCAAACCCTCTTTCTCCCTTCATTGTCTTGTAACCAGGCTACACAATTGAATCCTCTGATAGGGACCTTGGGGTTTTTTCACCTTTCTCAGCTGTACAGAGTGTGGATTGCCTGCTGGGAACATCTGGGCATGCTTTAGTCTAACCCAAGGTATTGAGTTCATTACAGGAAGTAACTGGATGGAATTTAATGGCCTGTGATATGCGAAAAGATCAGACTAGAGGATTGAATTGGCCTCTTCTGGCCTTAAACTCTGAAATAGTGTCCAGTGAATAACAACCTAAGGGAATCTGTCCGCTCCAGTTAGAGGGCTCTGGGATACTGATGCTGTCCTCAGAGATTGCTGAGATTCCATGCTGTGAAACCAGGACTGAGAGATGTTTGGCCCATCGGCATTGCCCTCTGGTGACTCATGCAGACTGTGCATCAATAGCTGCTGGCAGAAATGCTTCCTTTTTATATTTGGGCTAAATGAATCGGCAAGAGTTGTGAACAGCTCTTGTGTGACTGTTGAAATGATGTCTGCCTCCCCCAAGAACAGAGTTGCCTGGGATAGTTTGCACAATGCTGATCAGTCTTACGAGAGACTCCCCCAGAGGTGACTGTGCTTTTTGGTTGCTCTGTTCGTGATATCTGTCTTCTCAGATAGCCTTGAGACTCTTGAAGTGGTAGATTTAATTGCATGCACTGTGGTGGAGGCCCTAATAGGAGGCTTGCCGCTACAGGCACCAGCATCCTATAGCCTTAGCTGAAGCTGATACTTCTTTCCAGAACCAACCTGTTGGGCAGCTAAGCTTTGTTGCCTGTGGAGCATGGTCTGTGCTTGAAGGTGAACAAATGTAACTTGCTGGGCCTAATCCTGCAGCCTGCACTCAGGTGAGTAATCCCATTGAATACAGCAGGACTGCACACTTCAGTAAAGGGAGGCTTATAGGATCAAGCCCAAATCTTAATGGAAGGTTGTGTAGATTGCTGCATTTTAACTGAATCCAGTATCGAAGGGCTTATTAAACCACTCAGTGCTGAGTTCAGTTTTCTATTTCTACTTCCTCAGCTGAGGTCTTTCTTAAAGCTGCAGGGCCTGAATTCTGTGACCAGTTTGCAGGTGGTAGGTGGAGCACACCAGAGACCCACCTCTCCTGTGTAACTTCACAATCTAAAACAGACTTGCTACTGGGATGTTCCCTTCTGCTCTTGGGTTAAATTGAGTAAACGAGAGAGAAATGTGCTCTGGTGAAGAAACCAGAAAACAAAAACCAATTCAGCCCAGTGAATTTCTTGGGTGTTTTTAGGTTTTTTTCATTTTTTTTTTTTTTAAACAGCATTTCCTCTGTGAAGTATTTCTGTGAACCTAGCATCGGTAAGGAAGATATTTTGAAACATCAGGCTTCATTTGCTTTCTGTAAAGGACAAGTGTCGCATTTTAAAGGGAAGCTTTGAGAACATTGAGAGACTTTTATTAGATCTATTAAGAAATAAGAGGAGAATTATCTGTCAAGAAACATAACAGGGAAAGGGTTGAAGGGGTGGAATCGGGATATTGAAGAGATGGGAGTGAACCATTAGTGGGTTTTCGGTTATTAGCATCTGGGAACTGCAAGGAGGTGGATCTGATGATGTGGTTCTGTATGAAGCTAACCAGCTCATCTTACTTTCTGTCATCAGTGCTGAATTCAGGTTGAAGGTGGTTTCGGAGTATGGGGCTGGAAGGGTCCTCCTGGTTTGAGAAGTCCAGTTTCCTACTGTCGCAAGCAACGCCAGCATATTATCCTGTTCATAAATTCATCAAGCTCCATCTTAAAGCGAATTAGGTAGTTAGGTCCCTTTACTCCTATTGGAAGACTGTTCCAGGCTATTCTTATTCTATCATAAATGTGAATACCACTGATCAGTGCTGCAAATAGATGCTGTAGCCATCAGCGTGAGTTTTTCTGACTGAACCTGCCTGGTATTGAAAGAAAGGGTAGAAAGCAAGCAATCAAAATAGGCTGAAATCACAAAATTGTATCATTCTTCTGAAATAAAGTGTGAACATTGCTAAGAGTTGTTGAGCAACAAGAGAGAAGGGATTTGTGCCCATCTCTAAAAGACTAGAAAATTGGTTTCTTTGGGTTTAAGATCAAACGTCCCATTGAATGAAACTCTTGCTATTGAAATGGATGAACAAAACATACGTGAGCTTGATCCTGAAGCAAGGCATTTTTTGAGGTTGCTGTTGTCAAGACCGTAGCCACAGTGATTGTGTAAGTCCCTGCTCTCTTCATTCACAAATGGTCTTAGTTTGCTGTTTGTGACGAGGACGAAGATCAGTGAGTGATTATGGCATAACAACTATCAGATGGCAGAGAATCTTCTTTTGTGCCAGTAATATACTACACACAAAATGAACAGTTCAAAGAAATGATGGAAGCAGTTTGCCCTGGGTATGCTGCTTCTAATGGATTGAAAGTGGCAGGTCTGTTAGACGCTGCGAGTGAAGAAACGGGAGGCGGAGGGAGGAAATGATGAGCTTAAAAGGTTGATGTGAACACTTCTCTCACAAACATTTTTGATCCTCCTAGGCATGGTGCAGCCCCTCTAAACTTGTCTGCAAATCCTGTTTTGCTTCAGATCCCTCCTTGAGATCCAGAGATGCCTACAGGAAAATGTCAGCTGATTGATCTAGCTGCTTGAATCTATTTAGTTTAACAAACATAAGGTTAAGGGGTGGCTTGATCACAGTCTGTAAGTACCTACATCAGCAACAAATATTTGATGATGGGCTCTTCAGTCTAGCAGGCAAAGGTATAACATGCATAAGGCGTAGATTTTTTTTTAACAGTGAGGGTAATTAACCATTGGACCAATATACCAAGGGCTGCAGTGGATTCTCAATCCCTTTTTTCTTCTTTTAATCCCAGAGCATCTTTGCAGACACTGGGAGCAGTACAGCATTGCCATTCATTCCTGGCCATGACATCCCTGCTATCTAGTGGGTGGTTGGCCTGTAGATCAGACTAACCTTGCCTGGATTTGCATTATTTTCTTTCTTTCTTGTATTTCTCCATCACTGGCAATTTTAAAATCAAGATTGGATGCTTGTTTAAAAGATCAGTTCTACTTCAAAAGGAATTATTTTGGGGAAGTTCTGCGGCCTGTGTTGTATAGGAGGTCAGACTACCTGATCACAGTGGTGCTTTCCGGCCTTGGTACCAGTACGTAGAAAGCCAGCAGAGATTTTTGCTCTTGATCTTGTATATTTCTTATTTACATATAAAAGAAATCAAACCAACACAGCGCCTTCCAGCTGTGTCCACATCTGGCCTATGTTAACCTTTGTTCTTATTCCCATTTTTTTGAGCTTGTTGTTTGTGGTACCACCTGCCGTAAAAATCATAGGCCAGCCCCACCCCAATCACGAGACTGGCATAAAAAACATGAGATTTGGAAAAAAATGTGAATTTGATGTTTCTTATTTGCCTTCTGGTTTTGGAACTGTTTGGGGGGAGGGGTCACGTTTTTCAGAGCCCCCCCCCAACTTCTTTTCTTTTCTAAAAATGAAAGAGGAGATTCTCCTGTACACACACAACTCCCAAGAGTGGGGCCTAAAGGGACATTACAGAGCAGTTAAATCAGTTGGCAAGGCTGCATTCATTGCATCTTGGACCGTAAGCTCTTCGGGTCAGGGACTGATCCTACCTAACCCTAAGGCTTCTGCTGCCCATGGAGCAGGAGAAGCTTCAAGCCCCTGAACTACGATTTTGGTAGAGACATGAAAGAGCTTCTGACGTTCACTTTCTTATTTGAAAATGTGTTCACATCCACTTAGAGTACAACTGAGAAGTGACTGTCGAAATGGCCCCGGGGAAAGGGGCTATATGTTCATTGTGTCTCAGTGGTCCCCAGTCAGATGGGTGTGGCCGTCCTTTAATTTCCAGTGCTACAAACTAAGCCTGGGGTCTGAGTCAAGCTGGATCCATTCCTCCTTGGGCATCAAGTGACCCTTGGTGTTTCCTGTGCCTTTAGTGCATTTGTCCAGGCATAACTGATTGGAAGTTAAACATCCTGGTGATACACAGGAGGGAAGAGAATCCAGTGCTCCCTATGGGCTAGGAGAAGAAAAAGCAGGGAAATTCTTTTTTAGTTATTTCAGTCAGCGGATCGGACTCCAGCACATATACTCCTCAGGCCTGCCTCTGTAAGTGAAGTTGCTCTTCAGAGCAGAGCTGTGCTTTGTGCCTACGTGTGCATCTGCTACCCGTTTTGGATTCTGTACAGTTCTCTGCACTTCATTTAATTCTCCTTTTACAAGATGCTCACTGAGCTGGGAAGCGAGGGGTGATGTGAGGTGGGGGTGACCACTTCTGTTGAGGTTGGGGGAGGGGTGGAAAAGTCAGACGTATGCCTTCTGGGGTTGTAATTATAGTGAATGATTTGACAGACGCCTGCCTACATCCGTCAGAGAGTCTCAAGCAAAATTTCCAGACCTGATGAACTTGGTGATGAGCTACTGTCTCTTAATCCTGTCAGGCAACTGTATCAGAGGGGTAGCCGTGTTAGTCTGGATCTGTAAGAGCAGCAGAGAGTCCTGTGGCACCTTGTAGACTAACAGATGGATTGGAGCATGAGTTTTCGTGGCGGAATACCCACTTCGTACATGCATCTGACGAAGTGGATATTCACCCACGAAAACTCATGCTCCAATACGTCTGTTAGTCTATAAGGTGCCACAGGACTCTTTGCTGCTGTACTACTTTAAGCAGCCAGGAGCAAAGTTGAAGCTAGACAAATTCAGATTGGAAATAAGGTGTATATTTTACACAGAGAGTAGTTAACCATTGGAACAAGTTACCAAGTGTTGCGGTGGATCCTCCATCACTGACGATTTTTAAATCAAGGTTGGATGGTTTTGTAAAAGCTCTGCCCGAAGAATGATTTTGGGGCAGGTCTTTGGCCTGTTATACAGGAGGCCAGACTAGATGATCACAAGGGTCCCTTCTGGCCTTGGAATGTGAGAGACCCTGCTGTGCTTTGTGTAAGTAACATGTTGGTACTGTATGAAATCAGTGCAGCCAGTATTAAATGGATTGGAAGCTGGCTAATTGCTAGATCTCCAGAAATAATTGGCCCAATGTTCCTGGTCCGGTGCTATTTGTCAGTGATCTAGAAGATAAAATGCGTGCTGGGAAAATTTGCAGCTGACGCAAGGGTTGGTTTAATGGTGAGTAGTGGTAAGGACACGTCAGTTATATAGAGTGGTCAGGATCTCTTGGTGAGATGGACTCATTTGTTTAACATAAGTTTTTAGTACAGCCTGATGGAAGATCATACACCTAGGAACAAAGAATGTAGGTCACTGTAATGGCATGGGGGACTGTATCCAGGAAAACAGTGTCTCTAAAAAGGACTCTGGGTCATTAGAGATGATCAGTTGAACGTGAGCTCTCAGTGCGGTGCTGTGGCTGAGGGCTATTGCGCTCCTTAGCTTTATAGATAGGGGAATATCAGGTAGGAGCAGGGAGATAGTGTTACCTCAGTATACAGTATTAGTGAGAGCATTGCCAGATGCTGCATCCAGTTCTGATGTCCACACTTCAAAAAGAATGTTGAAAATTGGAAAAGGTTCAGAATTGGGAAGAGGGTCTGGAAGAGACATGAGGAGCACAATCTCTCATAGATCGTCAGAAAGATTAGGAGCTGGCTTGATCATGGTCTGTAAGTGGGGAGATGAGTTCTGATAGTAGAGGGCTCTTTAATCTATCAGACAAAGGCATCGCTTGATCCAGTGACTGGAAGATAAATTCAGACTAGGATAAGGTGCAGCGGAATTAAACATTGGAGCAGTTTATCAAAGGCTGTTGTGGGTTCTCTGTCACTTGAAGTCTCAAATTCCAAGATTTGACATATTTCTAAAAGATCCTGCCCTGGCTTAACCAGAAGTTATTGGACTTGATGCGTGATTGAGTGGGTGATATGTGACCTCTGTTGTTCAGGGGGTCAGACCAGATGATCACAATGGTTCCTTCAGGACTTAGATTAATCCTGCAGACTCTGTTGGGAAGGAGGTGGAATCATGAGCCTCTCCAAATTGTAAGCAGCCCAAGTAGTGTGATGGGGCAGAACATGCCTGACTTAATGGGAGGGAGGTAACAGGGACATGGCCCAGGTGGGTTGGCGGGAAGGCCGGGACACCAGCATAGAGGAATGGTCTACAGAGAGTTTGCTGCAGTGGAAGGAGATGGGAAGGGAACAGCTGCTGCCTGCACATTTGAGACACTTGGGGAATGGCTGCCCAGGGTTCCGAGGTCCTTCACTGTATGGTGCATCCCATTTTTTACCTTGTCTGTCGCCCTCTGTTGGTTTCTCACCATTCTCCATCCCTTACCCTGGAATCAGTTCGCCCCCCACCTGGAATATGATTTGATTTCTTTTGATGACTCGATTGTTTCTGTTGTGATTTATCGTGTTGTTTTTTTTCTTCCTTTTCCCAATCCAGTTATTGTGATCACTCTAAGCCCTGCTCCCGCTCCGTCCCAACGAGCAGGTACCAAACTTTTTATCATCGTGGCTTGGATTTCCTGCATCATTTACTTAACGCTTCCTTCAACTGCATAGAAATGCCACCTGTCTGACTTCCCTCTTGTCTGTCTCCTCCTCCCCTCCCCCATCTGTCCCATATCCACCTGTTACCACCACCATTGATCCAGCGTACATGACCATTTACAGCTAGGAACGGCATTAGGTAAGGCATCCCATAGGAACATGGCTCTGCTTGTCCACATGCCTTCCTGGCCCTCCACCACTGGAATAGCTTTGGCCACCACACCTGCCATCTGAGGCTCTCAAAGCATATTCCAGAAGCAGGTAAGTATTAACCCCCCCCCAGACTATAGGTAGGCAATCCTGGCCTCCACCTCTGATGTGCAGCCACTTCTGGGCTGGAATGCAGCAGCCATTGAACAGCACACACCAGCAGTGTGCTGTCAGCATTGTAAGCTAGCAAGCGAAGAAGAATCCCGTGTCCAATTGAAACTACCACAGCAATGTTAAGAAGGCAAAATTTTTCCGTGTTGAAATTCGGTCAGGACATTTGGGCTGACATCCCTGTTCTCTGGGTGCTGTGCACTCCTTAATAGCCACGAGGGGCTGGATTTCTGGGGCAGGCTTAGATACTGTGTCTATGGCACAGATGTGAATGAAATATGGTGGATGGCCACCAGGTGGCTTCCACAGAAGCGGGAGGTATTTTTATCTGCCTTCCACATAAAAACCCCGAAACATTTACATTCCCATTTGAAGAACCACCCGGGACCTCTGGAGGAATCTTAAAGTATGATTATTATTTGTATTAGAGACCTCCAGCTGAGTTCCACTGTGGCAGGAGCTGCATACACACAGGTGCGAGAGTCCCTTCCTTGAAGAATTTAGTCTAAATAGCTGTGTGGGTGTGAAAGGAAGGGTTATTCTCGCCATTTCACAGATCACACAGGGAGTCCCACTCTAATGCCTTAACCACAAGACGACCCTTGAGCTGTATGGGCCTCCATATCTCTCTGGCTGGAGCAGAGAGCTTCCCCGAGAGTCTGACTCTCAGAGGAGTGAAGTGGCCCTTCCCAATTTTTACCATCCTGGACTAAGAGTCTTTTGTATCTCCTAAGCTAAACAGAGCCAAACCAGGTCAGTACTTGGATGGGCGACCCAAGAAGTGGTGTTACTGGCTTATTAGGAAGTACTCTTCTACTGAGTCAGTTCTGAACACAGCGTGCTCTCTGCACGTGATGTGCTGCTAGAGTGGCCATCTTCTGGACAAATGCCTGTCTGGCCTTGTCCTCAGCGCTTACACTTTTATCCTGAGTCTCACATTATTGGATGTGTTTCATAAAGCCTCAGCTCTTGGAGTCATGTGATTCCATGAGGATCTCAGCTTTCTTCTTTTTTAAATCATTTTTCAGCCTTCATGGCTGCAGAAAGAAGCTGAAAAACATGAATCCTAAAGGCTCATAAATCAGAAAGCAAATAAAATGTTGAATAACATAAAAATTATTTTATTCCAAAAAAAAAAAAAAATCCTGTGTGTGGTTTTTTTTTGTTTTTTTTTTAAAGCCAGTCTCATGATTGTTGGGACCAAACTCATAATATTTGAACACTGGAGCTTGACCACACAGAAAGGAGTTTACGACTTCTTACAGTCATTAAAGATCTCCTGTTCTCTTTATGAGATTTGAGGGGTAGTCCTGGTTTCCACTCTCCAGTTCTGTTCATTACATCAAGTCTGCCTAAATTCCCCTTGCAGCTGCATTTGGGAACAGGTTTCTTCACTTCCTGCCTTAAACTGTTGTTTAGAGTTGCTGTGCACTGTTAAGCAGCTCTTGCGTTCCACCCCAGATTCGGCCACATTTAACTGTCGTCAGTGAAGCAATCCCAACATTGGATTGTTCTGCAGTGATTTGCATCGCTGTGCACTGTTAAGCAGCTGTTGCACTGATCCCAGAGTCAGCTGCATCTGAGAGTGGCAGGTGAAGCAATCCCACTGTTGGGTTTTTTTTGCAGCTGGTTAGTCTAGCGTTCTGGGATCCTTCAGGATGAAAGGTTTAGTTTAAATGTACAATGATCATCTGACAATTTTTTCTCCTGTGTTTTACATCTCTCCCACACACCGATGTCAGATTGTAACACTATGCTGATAGACTTTGCAGATATGGCCTGCAGAATTTCCCAGACAGTGAACTGTGAAATAGTATTTATTTTTATTTAAAAATTTTAGTTCTCTCTTTTCTAGGCCAGAAAAAGAATGCAGTATTTGTTGATTCCCAGCCTTGAATGTATTGCATTGAATTGTCCACTCCTGAAACAGTGCAGTGAACACATGATTTCATTGCAGCAGGCAGAAATTCAGATGCCAGGGCAATTCCTACCTGCATTTCTGAGCCTCCTGTTGGTGACCACCCTACCTTTGACCCAGTCTTTTCGAAGCATCTGTATAGAAGATATCAGAGGAGTAGCCGTGTTAGTCTGGATCTGTAAAAGCAGCAAATAGTCCTGTGGCACCTATAGTCTAACAGACGTATTGGATCATGAGCTTTCATGGGTGAATACCCACTTTGTTGGACAGGACTCTTTGCTGCTCGTATAGAAGATATCCATTTGCCCCCATTACGGCAGCAGACTGGGAATCCAGACACCTAGGTTCTGTTTCTGGCTTCGCTCCTGTCCTCTGGGGTGATGTTGGCCAAGTCCCTCACCTCCCTGTGCCTCTCTTTTCCCAGCTCTCAAATGGAGGTGGAGCTACCCTCCTTCGTTAGGTAGATGAGCATTCACTGCAAAGCACTTGGAGAGTTTCCAGTGCCTATTAATTGTATTATTTATACAGCTGTCTCTCTTTTTTTTTTTTTTTTTTCTTTCACCTTTTAGAATGCTCCCCTGCCACAAAGGTGCTCAGTAGCCCAGGAAGGTTAAAACCTTAGTAATGGAAATAGAACTCAGGAACCCTGACTCTCAGTGGCCTGCCCTAAGTATTAGGCCACGCTCTCCTCCCAGAGCTGGGATCAGAGAGGTCCTCGCTCCAAGAGCCTCAGACCATGGTAAGACTAAGGCTCAAAAATCATCCTTTAAAACCCAAGCCTCTGTGCACTTTTCATGTAGCTTTTTGCCATGGAAAGCAATGCCTTGTGCATCATGCCTGTAAGAGTCACATTCAAACCCACCATGTTCACAGTTAAAGGGGGAACTGAAAAGCTTTTCAGTCTGCCAGGGTCAGAGTTCATAAGGTCCATGGCTGGAAAATCATTGAGCCATCATGTGCCCTTAAGACAGGGAAACCGTTTAATTGCCAGTATTGCTGTTGTGGTCATAGGAAATGCCGGACTTGGGTCTTGGCAGGTCTGTAAGAACCTAAACGTTTAACAACAGCTGTATGGCAATGAATTAAGAATGACATTCACAACCCTCCCACCAAGAAAAAGAAGAAATTAATAACATCTAAAAATAAACAGATCAGAAACATGAGCAGTTTTGACTCTGCAAACAAGTGCCAAAGACTCCCCATTGCTATTGATTTAATGTGGAAGGCACCCAGATACTAGGGGGATGGGTAGCAGAGTCGGACACTCTAGGTAGATTTATAGACAGCATGTCTGCGCCTTGTCACTGATTTGATGGGGGCAGTCTATCTTTAGAAAGCTTTACTGTTCACTTTTAAATCCCAAATATGTTAGTGTTGTTTATTTTAGCTGGGAATTAGGCAGCTGTTGAAATTCAGTGGAATATGGATCCCATTTGCCTTGAGCTTCTTGGAAAAATTTGACCCATTTTTATTATACTAGCACCAGAGGCCCAGTGTGCTGTAGAAACACAGAGGAAGAGAAAGTGCTTTCCCCCAAGAGCTTACAGTTGAAATAGACACAGAGGGACTTTGGCCCTCCTCTAGCGCTCTCCATCCAAGGATCTCAACATGGTTCGTAAACATTCCTCCATTTAACCCTCTCAGGCCCCCTCTGGTGATGGTTGTGTTTGGATTGCTTCACCCAGTATTGAAATGCTGCCACTTCTGGGGTGGAACTCTGCAGCACTTTAACAGCATAATTGTTTGCAGGCAGAAATTACATTATTGTATCCAGCTGAAAATTCAAGAGGAGGATTTTTAAGTAGGCCATCTGCAACTACTCAAAGTGAAATTTTGCTAGGACACTAGGGTTAAAACAAAACCTCCCTCCTAGCGGAAATGTCATGGAATTTTTAAGGAGTACAAATGGTCAGGATGTTTTCAAATGACAGCAATTTCTGCAGCACAGCACTCCCACACTGTGGCGTTGGGATTGGTACTGAGCACCTCTGTCAAACTCGGGGGCTTCTGGGGTCTCCCATCCAAATTCTGACCTGACCTAAGTTTGTTTGCTGGCTGCAGGCTTGCTGTTTCAAAGCAGCTCAGTTACGTCCCATAAAACTTTAATCAGGAAGTCTTTCATGCAAGGTGACTGATTGGCAGGAGGGGGAATGTAATTTGCTATTGAAATTCTGATTCATCAAATAAGAGTTCCCAAAATGGTGAAAGACTAATTCCCAGCTTTGTGGGTCTAAACAGGACAGTGACTCTTGTCACCAATCAGTTTTCTAAGAGACAATCAGATTCCTGCAGAAATGTTTATAATAGAGACACTACATATCTCAGGTTAGTCAGCCTAGACCACCCTAGTCAGCCAGGATCCCAGGAATGATCCTTGCTGACTGGGGTGGTCTGATCTGACCAGGCTGGGATATGTAGTCAGTACTGCTGGGTTCTGTGCCACTGATTTCTGTATGTGGCCTGCTGTCTCTGTTCCTGGATTCTATTCCGAGCTCTGCCACTGACTCAGACAAGTCACTTTCCTGTGCTCAGTTTCCCCACCTGGAAAATTGTAGCTAAGTCCTTAGCTCACCAGGGTGACTGTTGCAAAGCACTTCGTGATCCTTGGATACTAGGCCCAATTGTTTAAAAGCCCTAAAAAGGTACAGTTGACTCCTGTGCAACTTCATAATGGACTTTTTAATGCATTTGTAAATGTCCCTGTGCACAAATAGCTTACACACACTATCTGGGCGTGGGGTGAGGATTTTCACAACTGATTTGGGAAGTCCAGATTAGATTGATAATGCACCCATAACTAAAGGCAGCTTACCCTAGGTCACTGGAGAAGAAAAGGTTATGTCTACACTTAAATTACTGTAGCGCTTCAGTGTAGACACTACCTATGCTGACAGGAGGGGTAGGTAATCCACCTCCCCGAGAGGTGGTAGCTAGTTTTATGAAGAATTCGTCCATCGATCTAGCGACGTCTACACCCGGGGTAAGGTTGGCATAGCTACATCCCTCAGAGGTGTAGATTTTTCATGCCTCTGAGACAGAACTGTGCTGATGTAAGTTCCCTGTGTAGACCAGCCCTTGTGTGCACACTTTCAGTTGCCATGAGTTTGGGCTTAGTGTAGTAGTCGTGGGTTGAGGAGTGGAGAGAAGAGTTAAGTTATTTTTCTGCTCCCTACTGACTCATGCATAATCGGGAAGCCTTCAGATGGAGCAGATCTGCAATGTAAGGTTAGATCAGACTCTCCAGAACCCCAGTCCTGGGAGGAGCTGCCATGGGAGTTAAGCCATGTCAGCTGGCATGGCTTTATTTGTGCCCAGACTGCGCTAGTCCTGCTGGGGACGCAGGTCTGCCTGTTGCCACATTCCTGAAGTTGCTGAAGTCAAAGGGCACAATATGCACAATACACAGTCACACCCCACTTTTCCCTCTGCTTGAAGCAGGTAGGAACCCTGGTCACTTTCATGGCACCCCTGCAGCTGCAAAGACGTGATCTCTGCTGCCTGCTTGGAGGGTGCCAATTGCTCCTAGGAGATGCCTGTGGAAGTGCAGTTGTCCTGGTGGGGTTACTGAGCCCATGCAGCCCACAAGGACTCTGAGCCGAGCTCTCTGTAGCTTCACTCCATCAGAGAGAGATGCCCCCATCCTGCTATATTTTTTTTTAATGTTCCCTTTTACTCCTTGTTTGACCTCAGTTTTCTTTCTCTCTGTGTTTCTCTTTCATTCCTTTTGCCAGTTACTTCTTTTTTGTGTTGATCTCAAGGCCTAGCAGCCCTTAGATGGGGGCCCTGACACTGGGGGTGGACATCCCTCGGTGCTAGGGTGGCTGAAGTACCAACAATCTTCGTTAATTAAAATCCACCTTGAAAACTAGCTCGCAAATAGACAACACATGGAGCGTGTCTCCCTGGTGCTTAAATGCTGATAATGGATGATGGGTTCAGAAACTCCCTGATTTCTAAGGAAACTCATGGCACATCATGCAGGACTGGAACTAGATCACTGACAAAGTGGACCAGGAGAGCATCTGACTCTAGAATAGTATCAGTGCAGGTTGGCTGCAAATCAGCCATCATCTCCCTCTCAATTCCAATCCAGTATTGAGGGATTTTGGCTAATATCTTCCAAAGTATCTGGTGATTTTGTGTGACTCCATTTGGGGGCAAAGGGGAAGCAACCTGAGTTTTTTCCACAAAAGGCTGAGCACCCCCTCCCTTCTTAAAATTAGACCCCTTTAAAGATCGCAGAAATTGTGCACTAAAATCACCTTTGAAAAACCCTTACCTCCTGATGTTTTTGCTTCAAAAACAGCCTCGGATTTTTGTGCCCCTAACAGCAATGGGGGAGTCTCCCAGCACTCAGCTGTCCGTCTCTCTGGTTGTACGTGCAGAGCAGGCAGTGGTGAAGGCTGGGGTTTTGAAAGATCCTAAAGGAAACAGGTATCCAACTTTCACTGAATTTCAGTGGCATTCGCCCACTTCGCTCCTTTGGAAATCCTTGCCTAAACCCTGCAGAACATGGTACAGCCGCTGGCCCAGTGGTGTCCATATCTGGGGCTTCCAGATGATACTGCAATAGACGTGATAAAATATGTCCCACATTCACTGATAAGTGGGTCTCAAACGTGGGATTTTTACCCAGTGCCCTCCTAAAAAGAGTTGTCTTTCCTGCCTGCTAGGAAAGGGCCCCATCACTGGACGTTAGGAGCCTGAATACTTTGAGGAACTGCCTCAAAATCCCTAGTCAGACACATCAGGTTAATTCCTCCTTGCCTAGTGCAGGATTGTTCCCTACAGGGCCCTTTGGGTGGTCCCGTTTCAAACATCTCAAACAAAGATTTGTGGAGGTGGGGGGAATGGGAGGTACCATTCCACACTGAATAGGTCAGACTGTCAGCAACCATTTTTCTCAGCATCAGCCTGAATTCCTCCTTAATACATTTCATCCTGTCACTCTCCCTGGCCATGCCCTGTGCTGCTTTGCCAGTGCTGGGGATTTGCTGTGATGCCAGCCACCAGTGGAAACCCTTTGCTGCAAGCCTTGGTTGGCCTTGACACAGTTTGACCTGTGTTCATGCTGCACTGGTGCAAACCACAGCTTTGCCAGCCTGTGCCAGTGGTGGGATTGGGACAAATAGACAAGACTTCGGCTGCCATTGTAACGCCCAAGTGACCTGCGGAAAGATGGCTTCTCTTGACCTCCTGTGGCTGCCTCTAACGGCCCTCCTCGCCCAGAGACCAAGTCTGGTTGGAGCAGTATGCAGCACCCATCTTCTGCTTTGAGCACTGAGCCCAGTCCATGGGCAATTCCTGCAGGTCTGGGAGTCCCAACAGCCCAAGTTGCCTGCAGCTGCACCCTCCCATGCGATCAGTCACAGGCTGTGACTACAGGAGTCTGTCTGCTCTTGTAGGACCACCACCTCCCAAACCATGTTAGTTCTGCCGCCAGAAGCTCTCTTCATTCACCAGGGCTGCATACATACTGGAGGCTTTGTCAGCATAGGATGGAGGGTGAGTGGGTGTCACCCCCTTGACCAATACAGCTATTCCAGTATATGTTTTAAGTGTAGGCCAGGCCTAAATGGTGGTTTTCTCTCTGCCTTTCTGTCCTACGCACACCCCTTTGGTTTTATGTTCACTGGCAGCCTCTCTGCTTACCCTTCTGCCTCCTTTCTCTTCCACCCCCACCCTCACACCACTCCCCTTTAATTTAACCCCTCCGAGCATACACTGGAGTGGCTGACCTCTGCCTGCAGCATGTTTTCCCCTCCCTGCCTTGTTGGTTCTCCATCCGACAAACCCGGGGAGCTGTTAGATTGCATGCCTGGACCGTAGAGTAGCATGCAGGCTTCGGGAATGGAGAGCATGAGCAAAGGCGTGTGCTGTAGAAGTGGAATGGGGGAAGGGCAGGTGGGAGGAGTCTGATTTTGAATCCTGGGGAGTGGGGAGGCTGAAGCAACCAGAGGGTGGGGGTGGGATTGGTGTTGGGGTCTTGCACGCTGAACCACATTGTGAAGAGACACTGATAGTAATAAAACTTGTGATCACAGGGATCAGAATTATAGACTCTAGCTCAACCACTAGGTATGGGTTGAAGGGAGGGGTGGCTGGGTGAAATTGGCTGGCCTGTGTCATGCAGGTGGTCGGCTTGTTGGATCATAGTGGCCCCTTCTGGCAGTACTGTCCCTAAACGTAGGAGATCCTGTAGCAAGCCCGTGCTCTGTTTTAACACAGGCGATTTAATCAGGAAAATGCCCAGCTGCTCTTACATCAGAGCATCCTGGGGGCTCTTGTCTCCATCAGTTACTCTGCAGTTCGTTAGATGGGCAGGAGTGTGGACTTCCACTCCTCCTTCCATAGCCCCCATCAAGCAGCCCTGCTTCCCTCTGCAGTCGCAGGGAACGTGTCACTGGGGGTGTGGCTCTCTGATTCAGAACGATCCCTGATGTGCTCCCTAAATACCCTTGACACATCCCAGCCTATGGTTCTTGGCATGGAGGGTAGCTCCCTCCAGCCCTTGACCTGGGTGATCATTTTAATCCTGAATGTATGTGCAGGAATCACCTTGCATTATACAGTGTGGACTCCCATGCTCCCTTCACACAGTCCTGGGGGGACTAGAGTCCAGGAAGAGGAGGGGTGGATTTGATATGCCCAAGGGATTTAGGTGCATGAGCCCCCCAGGAAAGGAAGTGGGAGCAGTGCTGCTGAATTCCTTGGGCACTTCAGAAAGTCTTTCCCAGAATCCCTAATAACCATTGCACAAGTGCATCCTCGCAGCCTTGGATTGGAAACCCCCTTTGTGTGGCTAGAGGCCTTTGCTACGTTTTATATGGAACTTGCCTTCTTAGGGCCAGATCCTCCATTGTGCATTGTGACGGCAACCCCTGAGGTCATTGGAAGCGGCAGGCGCTCAGCTGCTCCCAGGATTGAGCCCCCGGGGCAGAACTCTCTCCTACCTGTACAGCAGCACAGGAGTCCTCGGCGTTCCCACTGCTGTGCATGGATGGGGAGCACGTATCAGACTCGAGTGCTGAAGAGGCTTTGGTCCAGTTTCTTGACTTGTGCAAATCTGTTGATTCCAGTGTAGGTACCCACCTTAGCTAGGCCAGGTTACACCAGCTGGTCCACTGCTTTCAGTAGAGCAACACCAGTTTATACCAGCTGGGGATTTGGCCCCATTGACTTCAATGATTTGAGACGGCTTTACACCAGTTGGTAATCTGGCCTTATTGATTCCAGTGGACGGATTCCAGTTTATACCACTGACACCAATGGAAAGTACCAGTTCATGTCTGCCGGGGATCTGGCCACATGGACTCCAGTGGAAAGATGCTAGTTTACACTGCTTACGATTTGGTAGTGGAGACCCCTCTCAAGCAAATATAGCTGCCTGCAGAGCATTGTGACCCCAGACCTGTCTCCGTTTGAAGACCCTGGTCAATGATTCCAGTGGGGCAGGACCAAGCTTTTAGCTACGTTAAAGGATCGTGTGAGTCTTGGGCCCTAGAAAGTCTGTCAGGGAATTTAGGTCTTAAATTTGTATTTTGTGGGAAAAACTGGCTCTACCAGCTGAGGTCAAACAGCTGCTTTCGCCTGAGTTTCTTTTTCCTTCCAGTATTAAGTTTAGGTTTGATACCATGCCAGCCTTTGTTATGCAGCAGGTCAGACTAGAAAACCTTCTAAAACCGTCCCCTATGTCAGACTGAAACACAGCTGTGGTGTGACCCTAGCTCACAATCAGAAAGTGAAACTGACTTAACAAAATAAAAATGCAGCGTAAAACTGGCTGGCTCAGTTTCACTGTCTGTGAGACACCAAAAGGAACATGGACTAAATGGTGAAAAGCAAAATAAGACTGAAACATTCTTTCTTCTAATCAGCTTAGCAACTGTCATAGGGTGACTGGCCCCTCTAAGAGGGGGCTGGTTCCAGGGCACCTGCACTGATACCTGCTTCCCAGTTGGGTGTAAGGTATGCACCTGGGCGTTATAAATGCAGGTGGGTGTTGACAGAGGCCTACAGACACTGTGGGGAATAAAGGCTCCTGCACAGACCTGTTACAAGGCCCCAGTGCCTTCCCTTATGTCCAGTTGGGAAGCAAGTATCAGTCCAGATGCACTGGATCTTGCCCCCTCTTAAAGGGGCCAGTCATCTTGTGTCAGTAAACACATGTAAGGGTCCTTGTCATGTAGGAAACCAGACTAGATGATCACATTTGTCCCTTGTGACCTTAAAATCCAGGTACTTTTAAGGACAATTTGTTGTGTCCTCCAGCGGTTCAGGCCTACGAGGTGCTGAGAACTCCACCGGCTTTGCTGGGTCAGATCCAAAATGCTCAGCACTGGAGCTGGGTGGGAAATGATTTTCTTGTCCTGTGAGAGTTTTCAAGATTTTGGCATTTTTCCATGTTCCAAAGCAGGATGAAAAGTCAAAATTGAGAAAATTTTCACAAATGTTCAGTAACCTGGGGGAAATAGTTTGGTTTGTATCAATCACAATGTTTTGTTTCGATCAGTTCAAAATGCTTGATTTTTATTTTAGCCTTTTAAATCTTTGTAGCATAAATTAATTAAAATTTTGAACCAGAAAGTCATTTTGAACTGAACTGTAAAAAGGGACCTTTCAACAATTTCGATTTTTTCCCCAAAGATATTTTGAAGCAGGAGATGCGGTGACACCAAACCTTTCCCATCCACACTTTCAGTTTTGACAAGAAAACATTTTGTCAGAAACTTCTCAACATGTTCCCTGGAGGCAGGATTGGACCCAATGGGTTTATCCTGTTTTGTAACTGTATTTGCTACAATGGTACCTTGTGCCTTCATTAGAATGCGGCGTGTGTTAATGGAGCACGTTGGCCCTCTCCCCCTAAAAAAGGAGACATTATTAAAGATGAAGGAATACAAGTTACCCTGGAGAGAGAGAACCCGCTACAGGGACAAACCTAATACTGCCCTGCTTAGAAAAATGGCTGTCGGATTCTCTATATTGTCCCAGGCTGTGTCTTTTTTTCAGGGATGCTAATCCTGCAGGGTCCAGTACACTCAGATTGCATGTCAGGAGAAAGAGCCTGCCTCTGTGTTACTGAATACTGCTCCTGTTTCCTTTACAAAGCCAGCCGTGGAATGCATCCCATTGAAACCGATGCGGTTCAGGAGTTGCATTATAGCGCAGCTAATCCTTGAGCAAATCAAAAGGTTCAGGGGAGGCTGTGAAGCCAGATTACCCAGGCAGTGCATCAAATCTTGTTTGCTAAAGCTCCATTAAAATAGTATAAGCAGTAGGATGTCTCGGTTTCCATCATGGCCTGATTCCCGAAGGATTTGCCCAGCAGCTTCCTCATGTTTCATTTATAACCAAGGGGCTCAAAAGTCTGCAGTAATGCTACTTGGCAAACATTCCGACTGCCTCCCTTGGAGGCTGGGTTATACGACAGCATTATCCTTGTTTTGCTGTTGGGTAACCAAGCCACCGATCTGCCCAAGGCCATGCAGTCAGGCCAGCTCTTCCAGAACTGACTGGTGGTTTTGAGTGCCAACTTTGAGATGACTTAGATGAGGGTTATTCTCATTCAGCCAGTGGAGAAGGGGATTTGTTCCATGGTCTTGCAGCAAGAAGGTGGGATGAGAATCCGGAATCCCAGTATCATTCCCCTGCTCCAACCAGTAGATACCACTCCCCTCCCATAGCCAGGAACAGAACCTCGGAGTGCTGACTGCCAGCTCCCCACCTCTAACCTCCTAGGTCTCATGGCTCCTCACAGAGCCGGGAGATAGAACCCAAAATAGTGTGGTACCAGCTTCCAGAGGAAATTAGACAAATGGAGGGGGCTCAGAGCAGGTCGCTTGGACGTAGCTCTTTGGGGTAAGGCCTGTCTGTGTTTTGTGTTTGTACAGCACCTGGCACAATGGGGTCCTGATTCATAGACTCTAGGACTGGAAGCACCTCGAGAGGTCATCGAGTCCAGTCGCCTGCCCTCATGACAGGACCAAATACTGTCTAGACCATCCCTTATAGACATTTATCTAACCTACTCTTAAATATCTCCAGAGAGGGAGATTCCACAACCTCCCTAGGCAATTTATTCCAGTGTTTAACTAACCTGACAGGAAC
>NC_133794.1:772961-837374 GCF_003597395.2 Chelonoidis abingdonii | reverse complement strand
ACTTCTCGTGTCTTGTTTACAACACACCTGTTAATGCATCCCAGAATCACGTTTGCTTTTTTTGCAACAGTATCACACTGTTGACTCATATTTAGCTTATGGTCCACTATGACCCCATGATCTCTGACTGGGGCTGGTAGATGCTACAAGGTTCCATTGTTAGAGGTGCTGGATGCCCCTAGCTCCTGTAGAAACTAAGTGGAATTGGGGATGCTGAAATTCAAGTCACATCTGCAAATTTTGGCAAGTTTCAGAGCTAGGCCTTAGATCCCAGCTCTGGTCTCAGGCCTAACCTGCTACTGCATGCCACCTCTCAGAATTAGATCTCCTAGCCAGCCCTCCTGTGAGGTAGTATCTTCTCCCCTTTGGACAGCTGGGTGAGATGCAGTTAAAGGGACGGTTTCAGACCTGGTCTGTGTTTAAAGAGCAGTGATTTTCAGGCCTTTTCCACAAGTGGGGATTTCAGCCATCGGTTGGCAGCAGCGCAGCAAACCACTGACGCAGCCCCCACCTCCTCAGTGCCAGGCCGGGTTGACCTGGCGTGAACCGGGCTCAGGCTGTCAACACAGTGGTGCAGTAACTGAGGTGAACCCACTGTGTAGACAGGGCGTTGGGAGACTCCCCAAGGCCTCCTACCAGGTTTTGTGGTTTTATAGCACATGGTTCAGCAGATCAGCCGGTTTTGTTCCCGACTCCACCATTGAACTGCTGTGTGACCTTCTGTGAATCACTTCCCTGCTCTGTGCCTCAGTTTCCCCTCTGTCTATTTAGAGTATATGCTTTCAGGGGCAGGGAAAGTCTCTCATCATGTGTCTGCAGCACCCAGCATGATGGGGGCCCCAAGCTTGATCAGGGGACAAGGGGGATCTACAGCATCTGGCCCAATGGGACCCTGATCTCACTGGGGTCTGTGCAGCACTCAGCACAGGCCCTTCCCCTATTGTGTGTTGGAAAAACCCAGGCAAACAAAGATGGAAACAGACACCTCTGAACCTGAGCAGGTAGAAAGTGATGTCAGATGTACAAAGCAAATAAACCGGGGAAGAACAGAGAGTGGCATTTTGTCTCTGGTCTCGTAGCCGCAGTGAGCCAGGGCTTTTCCTGTGGCAGTGGAAGGGAGGTGTTCAACACTGGCAGGGAGCTGTTATGAGTTGCCAACTGTTGCCCAGTAGGTGAGTGGCGGAGCAGGTAGGAGTCCTGGCTGCCCGTTGTCTGCGCTAAGCACTAGCGCTCCCTTTGCCATCTGCACTGTGGTTTCACAGCCCAGCATTTGGGAACCAGGTCCCTTCTAGGCTCAGCTGGGGCCAGAGTTTTCACATACCTAGCACTCCTCTTGAGTTGGGGAGGAAGTGTGGCTGACTGCAGCACATCCTGGGCTGGGATACAATGGGTAAGTTCTAGTCCCATCTGTGCTCTGCTTTGGGACCTTGGGCATACCATGGCCCTTCTCAGTTTCCCCATATGTGAAATGGGTATAATACTGCCCTCTCTTGTGATCTACTGGTGGAAAGTGCAATGGAAGAGCTAAGTGTGAACTGCTTGGAACTAGGAGCATTTTCTATGGAGCTCAGATTTAATAATAAATATTTATGTTACAATCAGTGCCATGGGGCTTCAGTTGAGATCAGGACCTTCATATGCTGGGCACAGCATGCAGAGACAGACAGTCTATGCCACGGAGATCTTATGGTTTAATCAGACAAGACAGGCTAAGGGTGGGAGGGAAAACAGAAGCACAGATAGGGGGAAGTAACTTGTCTAGGACCTTGCAGTAAATCAGTGGCAGAGCTGGCACCAGAACTCAGATCTCCAGCTGCCCTAGCTGCTGCACCACCCTGTGAGAGCCAAAGTCCACTCAGGTTGATTTAATTTGTTAATTGGGCTTGAAATCGGATGCTATTGAAGTCCTTGGGTTGTGGTACACTTTGGATCATGACATGGTGGAGGGGAGGTGGTTGCTTGCATAGATGGGGAGAGAACTTTACACACCTTGACAAGCAGCAGTTAAAGCCAGAGGGAACATGCCAACGCAGTCTATCATTAAAAACCAGTAGGCAGAGTCCTCAGCCAGTGTAACCCAGCATGGCTTCACTAGCGTCAATAGCACTACCCTGATTGACACCGCTGGAGGGTTTGGCCCTATAGTTTTACTGAGATGGGACCTTTCAAAGCGAGCCTTGAGTGATCTTAAAGGTCCAGGAGGAATTGGATCACTTCACATGGGAGCGGAGCGTTTTCAAGTCCTGGCTTGAGCAGTTCTCCATTCTAGTATTGTAGCACTTGGATACACCAGCAAGTGTGGGAGCAAATTTATAAAGGGAGCATTGACTTGTGGTTAGAACAAATTCAGTGAAAGAGACTGAGCCAGAACTCTTGGGTTCTACTTCTGGTTCTGCTGGGCAAGTCTCTCCCTGCTGGCCCTTCTGTATCAGGTGGATAATACTTAACTCAGCTTGTCAGAGCTGATTTGCTGATGTGCTCTGATGGCAGGAGCGTAAAGTATTTTTGTTTGGTAAAAGACTCTTCAAGCTATTGAAATTGACCAGATTCAAGCTGCTTCAGGGCAATATGGGAAAATGGTTCTTTGACCTGTGGGGGGAATTGGGTTCTGGGTCAGTCAATGGGCATTAGATGTCTTTGTTTGAAAGGATCAGGGTCCCTTCACCAGCTCTCCTATCCAGGTAGCTGCAGCCCCTCCTCCCTGGGCACAACATGCTTTGAACCCTCATCTAATAGCCCTGCAGTCTCAGGTTGCCAGCTGTTGCAGTTCCATAAGTGGCCTTGCCCTTGGGGTGAGGGAGTTCCCTTCAGCCCAGGTTAACAGCATAGGATAGTTTGGCTTGGCCACTGAAAGCTGGCATGGGGAGTTTCTGGAAATTATTTGAGGTGGTATGATTTTAGCAAGCTCCTGCTTGCAGTAAGCTGCATAATAAGTACCGAGGGCCAGATTCCACTCTGCTGAGCTGCGGTAACTCCACTCACCTCTGGGGCGATGCCTGGGGCAGAGGGATGCCAGAATGTGGCATCAACTTTCTAGCCAAAGTGCAACCCATCGAGTTCTGCGGTCAGCCTCCCTACCTTCAACAAGGAGGCACAGTCTGTGGGTGGAGGAGGGACTACATGTCCCAGCATGCTGTACTCCACCTTCTTCAGGGACCTGGCAGCAGGTATGCTGGAATCTGTGGTCTCTTGAGGACAGCTCCTCCCGCTTGGGCAGTGAGGTCTGGATGTGAACCACAGGTGCCTCCTGCAAGCAGAGGCCATAGCGCTGGGTTTCTGGCATGTGAGTGGGAAGAAGTTCAGAAGGGGTGTCCCACATATGTTCTGAGCTGTTGAGCGTGTGCACCAGCTACTCCCCTGTCCAGGTATGCGGGAGGGGCTGTTTTATTTCAAGCCTGTGGGAGGATTCGGTCCTTCCCCTCTTCTCTGTTACCAGTGTGGTATCGAATGTGGTACGGCCGGGTAACAACTGCAGTGACCTCCCTGCATGTTCGCGGACTTGCCCCAGTAAAACTTCGCCTCAAACTTCCAAGGCCAAACAATGGGCCTTGGTTTCTCTTCTCATTCTGACAGGTTCCCAGCCTTTGGGTGGCAGAGCTCCCTCTTTAACATGGGGACAAACAGTTTATGTTGAAACTGATCCAGGAAATTGACACACCTGAAGAAGCTCCCTCTGACCACTTCCTTAAATCTCACTCAAGGGACTCCTTATATTTAAGGCATGCTGCCAGTCTGTGCCAGTTGCTGAATTACGGCAGCCCATGCCATGGCATAGCAGGGAGTGTGGGCAGCAGGCAGGGAGTCAGGGCTGAGAATTGCAAAAGCGACTAGGGGGATTTATCTACACAACGCCCATCGTGTGGTTAAATCTCAGGCTAGGATGCCTGGGTTCCGTGCCCTAACTTGTGGTGGCCTCGGACAAATCACCCAGCTGCTTCTGTCTCTCTGCTTCAGTGCCTAGGCTATGAACCCCTCCCAGATTAGCTGATCTAAGGAAGGGTCAGGATCATTTGCATTGACCAATCTGCAGACCAAACCCAGCTGTCTCCTGTGTGTCCGTGTGCATCTAGCACTTGGGATTCCAGCACAGTCACTCCCAACAGCTGTTAACCACTTTGCTGAGGCCTGGGGTGAGCAACCCTAGTATGAGAGAAAACCAGGCATTTGCAGTCTGTTTGGGAAAATCTGCTTTATCGAACCATGGAACTTAAATGCTGAGAAGACCTATTATGTCTTACCTGGCCTGTCACCCCATGGAGGCCAGTTCAACATAGTTCCCTACAATCTGCTCCAAGGTGGCATGGCCCAGGTGAGGGGAAGGGTTGGTGTTGTGCTTTCCAGCAGCTAATGGCTTTGCTCTGTGATGGGCACAGTGTCAGCGAAGGGGCATGTTGGAAGCCAGGGTGCTGGCTGTAGGTATCACATCCCCCTTCAGCGAGGCCCCCACAACCCCATGCAAGACAGACAGGGATCTGGGGCTGTAAGATGCAGCAGGCAGGGGGGTTCTCTGGAGCAGAGTATGGAAAGGGACCCAGGCATCTGAGTCCCTGACTCTCGCTCACTCCCACAGCCCTGCAGCTCCCTCTGGCGAATGATGGCAGTAGCCGCTCTTCTTCCTCGGAGAACTCTCCCCAGCATCAAACGCACCAGCCGCGCCGCCCGCTGCTGGGCCTGCCCCAGCCATCCTTCCCCATCCCCAGGAGCATGGAGAGGTAAGCTGTGGGAAAAGGCCACCACCTCCCAAGTGGTGGTGATGGGGCTGAACTAAGGAAACCCCTGGGGCTGCAGTTCTTGGCCTGGCCAGCTGGCTCCCTCTACAGGGTACTGTGTGTAATGCAGGAGCTGCATCGATCCCCTATTTTGTGTATATGTCCTGTAAACTGGTGTTGCGGGCCTGCTGGCTCAGCCAATGAGGTGGAGCGGGCCAGCTGGCTCGGCCAGTGAGGTGGAGCAGACCCACGAGCCTGGCCAATGAGGTTGAGCAGGCCACCTGGCTCAGCCAGTAAGATTTGCCTGACTTAATTCTGGTGGGCTAGCCAGCGCACTGGGCTAATCCAGTGCCACAGGGCGGGGGCACTAGACTTGATGGGCCTGCTGTTACAGGTGGGTTGGGGTCCTCAACCAGTGCCCAGCTTGGACTCTGATCTGGCCCCCAGTAACTGTCAGGGGAGCTCCTCCTCCTCAGAGCCAGAGTCACTTGATTTGGTATGTTGTCTTCATCCAAACTTTCTCCACTTGTCTCTCTAGTATAGAGATAGACCAGAAGCTGCAGGAAATCATGAAGCAAACGGGTTACCTGACCATAGGAGGGCAGGTGAGTTGGAAGAAGTGCAAAGGGATCGTATTCTCAGTGCTGCCCCATTAGTAGAACTGTAGGTGCCAACTAGTGCAGAGTATCCCTGCTTTGTATCAGTTTTCCTGTCCTAAACTGTTGTGTGGAATTGTGCTTTAAAAAACTGCCAAGTCCCACCCCAAAGGTGGCTGCATTTCAATGTTGGGCAAGCATTCCCTGTTTATTCTTGCTCTGCACTGGTAAACAGCTGCCAAGTCCCACCCCCAAGGTGGCTGCGTTTCACGGCTGGTTGAGTGAGCCCAGTGGTGTTGCCATGCAGCTATTAAACAGCGCCTGTGCAGCGTCCCAGAAGTGGCTGCTGTTCTGTGTTCAGTTTGGCTCTGGCTTGAGACAAAATCCTCTGCCCCAGAACAGGCTGCATGAGGGCAAGCGTCCCCCACATCCCCCACCACATGCATATGCTGCCCATGATCTGGATGCCCATTCTGCAGGAAGAAGGGAACTGAGGTTTCCCTGTCCTTTCAACCTCCATTGTGGGTTAGAGAACAGGCAAGTGGGTGCAATGTGGGGCCATGGAGAATCTAGTGTGCCGGTCAGCGAAGCCTGTTACCCCACTGGCTGGCATACCTACCATGGAGATTACCCTGGGGAGTTGTCCTAGCTCAGGGTTGTCTCCTGGTCCCCTGTGTCTAGACATGGGCTCTGCTGTATGACCCCTCCTGTAACTCTGTGTGTATGTGTCTTGGTGCAGCGATACCAAGCAGAGATCAATGACCTGGAGAACCTGGGCGAGATCGGCAGCGGGACGTGTGGTCAGGTGTGGAAGATGCGGTTCAAGAAAACGGGACACGTCATAGCCGTGAAGGTGAGCACTGGGGGCAGGGCCTTACGAACAGACCGAGCAAGGGGTGAATAGTTCCATCAGGAAGGGAGGGGGTGATGTTGAATGGGGAGAGCAGAGAACAGAGGGTCAGGACTCCTGGGCTCTGTTCCCATCTTTGAAAGGGGAGTAGTGCCTGGTGGTCAGAGCAGGGTGGTGCTACAAATCAGGACTTCTGGGTCCTATTTCCAGCTCTGGGAGAGGGGTGGGGTCTGGTAGTTAGAGCTTCGGGGGGCAGGGCTGGCCTTCTGGGTTCTGTTCTTGCCTCTCATTGGGGAGTGGTGTCTAGAGGTTGGAAGAGGGGGGTCTTGAAGCCAAGACTCCACTGCCTTCATGTGACCTTGAGCAAATCATGTCCCATATCTGTGCCTCAGTTTCCCCACCTCCGAAATGGAGATAACGCTGCCCTATGTGGGTGGGGAATCATCTGCGTTAATTAACAAAGGGTTATGTGGTCCCCTGCGTGGCAGGGCAGAGCAGAGCAGGTGTCACTGTTCACCCCTGGAGTCAGATCTCAGCCCATAGAGCCGCTCTGTAATCTCTACTTGTTGTCTGGTCCCCACAGCAAATGCGCCGCTCAGGTAACAAGGAGGAGAACAAGAGGATCCTGATGGACCTGGATGTGGTGCTGAAAAGCCACGACTGCCCCTACATTGTCCAATGCTTCGGGACCTTCATCACCAATGTAAGAGCCCCCTGCAGTCATGCTGCAGCTCTCCATCTCCCCTTGTGGCTGCATGGCCTGGCTACAGCCTTGAGCTGTCAGAGCTGGGTCTTCCAGTTCAGGCAGCTGAGGCTTGTACTTGTAGAGAGGTCCCGGGTTTGATTTCTGCTGCAGCCCCGAAGAGCGGTGCGACGTTACCCAAAGCCACCACCTCCTTTCTGCACAATTGTCCGGAAAGCCAAGCATACGTCGCACCCCCGGTAACCCGGCCTTGGTCTCCCTCCCACACAGACAGACGTCTTCATTGCCATGGAGCTGATGGGCACATGTGCGGAGAAGCTCAAGAAACGCATCCAGGGCCCCATCCCCGAGAGGATCCTGGGGAAGATGACGGTGGCGGTGAGTTCTGGTGGAGCGAGGTAGGGGAAAGGCAAGTGGGGCTGGATGCAGAGTGATGGGTACCTGCCAAACCTTTCTCCCACATGAGCAGCTGGGAGGGACCTGATCCACCACTGGCCTCTCCCGTTTGGCAGCTGGGTTGGCTTTGCACAGACAGGGTCTGTGCTGGAAAGGGGCTCCCAGAGGGAGAGATCTCTCACCTCAGGGGCTTGTTCCCACTGATCTCTGCACAGCAGCTCATGCACGCCTGGGCTTTGGTCCTGCAATCCGATCTCATCAGCGTGAGAGGGGCTTGCTCCTCCCTTCTCCAGGACAGGAATTCTGGGATTGATGGGCCGAGAACTGAGCTCTCGGTGCCAGGTGTGCTCTCTGCAGAGCGGTGTACAAAGGGGCTGACCTCTCCCTGCTGCATATCGAGCCTGGCATCTCTTTAGCTTTTCTAGCTGGCCCCTCCTTTTGCTGATCCTCCTGCGGTGAGCCCGGGGGACAGGTGGGTGCAGTGGGCTGACCATGGGAGACGCCTTCTCTATCAGCATGGGGTGGCCGTGTCCTTTCAGATCGTCAAGGCGCTCTACTACCTGAAGGAGAAGCACGGCGTCATCCACCGGGACGTCAAACCCTCCAACATTCTGCTAGACGAGAGGGGGCAGATCAAGCTGTGTGACTTCGGGATCAGTGGGAGGCTGGTGGACTCGAAGGCCAAGACCCGGAGTGCGGGCTGTGCGGCGTACATGGCGGTGAGGGCTGGGTCGTGCCATGGCTTGGAGAGGGTGCTGCTGGGCCTCAGGCTGCCTGTGCACTAATTGGCACCTGTGGTTGCCTGAGCCCCAGGGATGGGTGGTATCTTGGGATGGGACCCCCTTTAATCTTGCCTGCTGTGTAGGGTGAGGCTTGGTCGGTATTGGGATGGGAGACCTCTGAAGAGTGGCCAGCTGAAGCAGCTCTCCAGAGTGGCTCTAGGGGGTGCTGTCCTGCTTCAGATGACATAAGTGAGCCAAGATCTAAAGACTCCTGCCCTGGATCCTCAGCTGCTGTGAATGGATACAGCTCTGGTGATTCCAGTGGATCTGTGCTGATTTAGGCGAGCCATGGATCTGTCTTTAATGGCTCTATGGCCTATTTATACCAGCTGAGGATCTGGCCCTCTCTGCATGCCCCAGTGTGCTTGGCCTAATTTCAGCCAGGTAATTCCTCCCATTAGCCCAAATTTTAAACTTAAAATAAGTTAAATGAGTCCTATTTACTTCATTGATATGCATATTAGAAATCTGTACATAGATTCACTTCCCAGGCTACATTATGCAGCTGCCTTGCTCCACCCCAGAGCTGGCTGCATATCAGTAGAGAATGGCGTGATTTCATAATCTCAATCTGTAATAGGCATGTGCTGTAATGTAAGATCCTCGCCTCCTGGTGAGCGCCACTGGACTGAGAGTGTATTGACCTTTCTTTTCCAGCCTGAAAGGATAGACCCTCCTGATCCCACCAAACCAGACTACGATATCCGAGCGGATGTGTGGAGCCTGGGCATCTCGCTGGTGAGTGAAGTCCCTTCTTTACTTTCTTATGCAAAACGCTGCTTTGAACTCGGTGCCAAGATTTGCCACTAGGGGCTTAGTGATCTTGAAACAGCCAAAGTCCCTTGGCAGAGTAAGGGCAGGGCTGATCAGCTGCTGGGTTTTATCTCCAGCTGGTTGGCAAGGTTTCACAGCATGTTTTTTCTGTCAGAAAATACTGATCCATGGAAATGGAAACTTCCCATGCGGCCATGTTGGGCTGAACACACCCCCGCCCGCCCCCAAAAAAATACCCACGACAAAAAACGTTTTGAAAATGGCAAAACGTCCCATTTTGATCTTTCAGCCCAAGTGGCTTTTTGTTTCTAAACTTATGTTGTTGTGTATATATAAATATTTTAATTTAAACGGTCCTAACCAAAGTGAAATGTTTCAAAGTTAGCAAAGTTATTTTCAGCTTTTCAGTTTGTGAAAAAAATTGTGAGTTTTAGTTTTTTGTCCTGATTCAGGTTCAGAAAAAAAATTTGAAATGTTGGTCTGGGAAATTCTAGCCCAACCAGCTCTGCTTTTACCCTTGGCCAACTCAATGTCTCTTTTGTCTACTGAGGAAGATACAAGGACAGACCCGTAGCTGGTTTGCATGGGTGAGGGATGCAGGTTGTCGGACAGCCCTGCGATCTATTGTAAACTTTGGGCACTCCTGTTAAGAGGAATTGCCTTGGCAAGAGGAATAAAGAAGATAGGCTGGTCTTGTGGCTAGAGCAGCGCCGTGGGGCTCAAGAGTCCTGGGTTCAAAATCCACCTCTGCCACTGCCTCCCTATATGATCTTGAGCAAATCACATCATTCCTCTGTGCCTCAGTTTCCTACCCACAAAATGGGTATAATGACCCTTCCTGTTGTCTGCCTTGTCTGTTTAGTGTGGGAGCTCTTTGGGGCAGAGACTATCTCTCACTCTGTGTCTGTGCAATGCCTGGCATAATGGGGCCTCAATTTCAGTAGGGCCTCTAGGCACCACCATAATATTCCTACTAACCTACTTTTGGAAGTGTTAATATCTTTTTAAGATAAAAAGTTCCCCTCGCATCAGTGAAACCAGGACACACGCCTTTGTCTCTAGGGCCTTAGGACCAGAAAGCGAAACTGACGAGAAATCAAGCTAAACAAACCTGGCTAGGGCCAGGGCCTAAGCTAAATAAAACGCAACAGGACAAATCTGTAGGAAAAAGACCAGATATTCAGATAATCTCAGGGGTCAAAAACATGAACCAAAACATTCACACCGGGGCGCCTGAAGCTAGCCTGGTAGGAAGACACCTCCTATTTCAGTGGGAGTCAGATCAGCCCTCTAAATCCCTAGGAATAAGTGAGCTAATGCCAAACATCTCTTTAGCTTAACAAAGAGAAGGGGTGACTTGATCAGAGTCTGTAAGTGCCTGTGTGGGGCACAGAAATTTGACAGTAACGAGCTCTTCTGTCGAACAAAGTTCTGACAAGATCCACTGGCCGGAAGTTGAAGCTGGACAAAGTCAGTCTGGAAACAAGGCACAAATGTTGAACACTGAGGGTGGTTAACCAAGGGAATGACTTACTCAGGGCTGTGGTGGATTCTGTATTGAGTGTGTTCTTTGGATCTGCATTGGCTTGTCCTGCTCTAGTTCAAACAGGGTTTACTCTGAGGAAGTCCTGTGGCCTGTGTTTTACAGGAGGCCAGATTCCTTCTGGCCTGGGAATCTGTACATCTGTGAATTACACTAGGCCCCTGTCTGCATTTTAGGCACTTGGATACCTTTGTAATTTCATAATGATTAGGCCCCTAATTTCCAGAGGTCTGACCCCCACGAATCTCATTGCATTTGATGGAAGTAGCACAGGATCATAGATAGAGCACATGGACTGTCTCTAAGCACCCTGATTCCATTTTAACCCTTGCTTTCCTCCCTCCCTCCCTGCAGGTCGAACTGGCTACCGGTCAGTTTCCCTACAAGAACTGTAAAACGGACTTTGAGGTGCTCACCAAGGTCTTGCAGGAAGATCCTCCCCTGCTCCCAAACAACATGAGCTTCTCCGTGGACTTTCAGTCCTTCGTTAAAGACTGGTGAGTGACGACCACACTGCTGGGGAGCTGAGGCCCGGTTCGTGGGCCTCCAAGTCCAGTGGGGGAGAACCAATCTGCTGCATCTGTGGGGCAGTGTCAGCTGCTGAGGAGCCATGCCTTGGTCAGAGCTTAAACTGCCCATGAGCCTGTACTGTTTCAGTAGATGTGACTCCAGTGAGTGATCTCTTAAGTAGATGGCACAGGGGCTCCCATACTCTGGCCAGGGGCACCATTTAGGGAGGGGGGCACCTGCTTCCACTTTGTTTTGTATCACAGCAGAGCAGGGGCACACTTCAGATTTTGGTAGGAGTACCCCCATGCCCTCCCTAAAAGGCACCTCTGCAGGCCAGCTCTGCGACGCAGCATGTCAAGCTTGCGCTGTCAGACCCTGTGCCACTTCTCCAGGGAGTGGTTCCGGCTGGGGCTGCGCTTCATGGCGAGGGAGCTGATAACAGTTCTGCAAGTGTTGGATGGCAGCTGGTGGGAAGGGCAGAAGGAGAATGGGCTGCATGGCTGAGTCCCAGTGAGCTATGTGAAGCAGCTGGAGGTAGGAGACCGGCCGTATGGAGTGCCTGGGGGGCAGGGGGCATGGGGTCTAGGGCCACGAGGGAATTTAGGGGAGAAGAGGATACATGAGCGTCAGCATAAGGGATGCATGAATAAGGCCATGTGACGTGCAAAGTGCTGTACGGATCTGTGCCGTAAGGGTCAATGTCAGCAGTTAGCTCAGGGTGGAGCTGTTGCCTTTCCAAACCCATGGTCCGGCCATGCACCACTGGCTTTGCTCACAGTCCCCAACCCCGTGTGCAGGGCTGAAGCCTGGCAGAGCAGTGTCACCAGCCTGGGGCTTGGCCCTTCCCAGCACTGGGGGAATGCGGGTACCTGGGGTTAAGACTCTCATTAAAGTTGCTAATCACTAGTTGTACCCACTAGAGCAGTGGCTCTCAACCTTTCCAGACTACTGGACCCCTTTCAGGCGGCTGATTTGTCTTGCATACCCTGAGTTTCACCTCACTTAAAAACTACTTGCTTACAAAGTCAGGCATAAAAACACAAGTGTGACAGCTGCTCTACTACTGAAAAACTGCTCGCTTTGCCATGTCCCCCGTATAATTGTTATCCCAAGAAAATAAAAACCAGCAGGATCTTATTCAGGGGGATAAGGCGATATGCCACATTTATTGTGAATACAGGTCCCAAGATCCCATCTCAGACAAGCCCGAGCAAAGACTGTGGAAGTTACAGGGTGGAAGCACTTGGTGCACAGAGATTTTTTATGCTGATGTCAGAAGTAAGAGCTGAACGGCTGGTTCTTCTTCGAGTGCTTGCTCATTTCGATTCCAATTAGGTGTGCGCGCGCCGCGTGCATGTTCGCCGGAAGATTTTTACCCTAGCAACACTCGGTGCGTCAGCTGGGCGCCCCCTGGCGTAGCACCGCTATGGTGTCAGATATATACCCCTGCCGACCCAACCGCCCCTCAGTTCCTTCTTACCGCCCATGTTGGTCGTTGGAACAGTGGAGTGCGGTTTTACTGACCTCCACCTCCCTAGCTACTCGTAGTTCTCTAGTTGTTTTTTTGTGTATATAGTTCAAAGTTATATAGTTATAGTTAATTTTTATCGTTCATAGTGTATAGTTAAGAGGGGTTTGGGGATTAGCCCCTTCCCAGCACCCGGTGCCAGGGCCCATGCCCGGTTCACTGGATTTCAAACTGTGCTCGGCCTGTCACAAGCCGATGTCGACAGGAGATCCACACGACTCCTGTCTTAAGTGCCTCGAGGAATCTCACCTGACAGATGTGTCGCATTTGCAAGGCTTTTAAGCCGAAAGGAGCGGGACTTTCAGCTAAAACAGCTCCTCATGGAGGCGGCTCTTACACCTCTGCCTTTGGCACTGAGCGCTGGTCAATCGGCGGGCAGAAGCGCCTCCTCGGCACCGGACCGCACCAGTACTGCCAAGGCCTCTCAGCACCGGCTGTCGTGGGCACTGAAGTCGACTCAGCACCGCTCCCTCTCCCCGAGGTTGAGAAAGCCTAAGACTCCTGCTGCTTCCGTGCCACCTTCACCGCAGCCAGAGAGCTCGTCTAAGTCGGATCGCCTGGCACCGACACCTGCCGTGGCACCGATAACGTTGGCATCATCGATTCCGGTCCCACAAGGATCGTCGAGTCCGGTGCCTGTCAGCTCCTCGGCGCGAGCCGTGGTTGAGCTTACTATTCCATCCACGCCAGAGACATTCTCAATGGTGAGGGATCTGATTGCCATGACAGAGTCGACGCTGCCTCAACCCCTGGCACCACCGGTGTGGGTAATACAGTCTATCGGCAAGCCTACCTTGATAAGACCATCCTCTGTTGGCACAGCAGAGCGGCACCATTCATGATCATGGTCCTGCAGACGTTCTAGGTCCCATCGGCGCTTCTGCTCCCGAAGCCGCTCGCAGTCCCGGCACCGTTCTCCTCCTCGGTACCAGTTGCACTCCCGGAACTGTTCAGTATCCCGTTCGCCGGCCCGCTACTCTCAGCACTGTTCCAGCTCCTGGCACTGCTCCAGGCACCATGACTCCCGTAGCCGCTCCCGACGTCGAGCCTTGAGATCTCGGTCGACCTCCCGGCACCGCTCCAGTCCCAGGTCCCGATCTCGTTCCTGGTACCGGTATGCCTCCTGGTACCGGTCCCTGGTGCCGAGTAGAGCAAGGTCCGCTAGAGACAGAGACTTTGCCCAGGGCTTTTCAGCCCCTCCATGGCCATCCAGACACGCATCAGTGTTGTCCCACGCGGACAGCTCTTATGCACAGGACTGTGATTCCGATGTGCCCTCCAGAGTCTTCCAAGAGACCCAGGCCCAGGACCAAGGCCCCCATCAGTGGTCTTTCTGGACACCTTGGGCGTACCACCAGGCCCAAGGCATACCAGTAGTTCCGTCCCACTCTGTCCCATCAGAGCATCGAGTGCCAGAGGCGACAGTTAGCCGTCCTCCTCCAGCTGCTACGGAGGAAGCCCCAGTTTACCCACCGGACTCCCAAGTTCCACTGGAGCAGGAGGTCGCCCAAGAGCAAGAGGCCACACAGGACCTGCTCGTCCCCGGCATCTCCTCGTCCTCTTCTCCAGATGAGGCGGTGGCAGGAACATCCTCCTCAGGCCCTCCTCCAATTGACCTGAGAGCCCATCAGGACCTCCTGAGGAGGGTAGCACTCAATATGAACCTCCAGGTGGAGGAGGTCCTTGAGGTAGAGGACCCAGTAGTGGACATTCTGTCAGCGGAGTCCCCCACCAGAGTGGCCCTACCGTTTATTCGGACCATCCAGGCCAATGCTGATACTATACGGCAGTCGCCAGCCTCTGTCCCTCCTGCCACCAGGGGAGTCAAATGTAAATACATGGTGCCCTCTAAAGGGTACGAATACTTGTATGTCCATCCTCCTCCCTGCTCACTAGTCGTCCAGTCTGTTAATGAGAGAGAACGCCATGGCCAGCAGGCACCAGCCCCGAAATCAAAGGAGGCTAGGCAAATGGACTTACTCAGCCGCAAAGTGTACTCGGCAGGTGCTCTACAGCTCCGGGTGGCAAATCTACAAGCCCTGCTTAGCCGCTATAATTATAAGACCTGGGCGGCGGCGGGTAAGTTTACGGAGCTACTCCTTCAAGACTCCCGCCAAAAGTTCACTGTGCTCTTGGAGGAAGGAAAAAAGTGGCCAGAACTTCCCTCGAGGCCTCGTTGGATGCAGCCGACTCAGCAGCCAGGATTCTGGCCTCGGGTGTTGCCATGAGGCGCATCTCATTGCTTCAGATTTCAAGCCTCTCACCGGAGCTGTAGTATACCATTCAGGACTTGCCATTTGATGGTAAAGGCCTCTTCTAGGAAAAGACTGACCCCAGGCTGCAAAGCCTGAAGGACAACAGGGTCATAATGCGCTCTCAGCATGCATACGCCGGTGACCCAACGTAGGCCTTTCCGTCCCCAGCCTCACCGCCCATACTCTACGCCTAGACAAAGACAGGATTTTGGCAGGCGGCGTGGCCAAAGTGGTCGTAGACGACAATCAGGACCCCAAGGGGGCCAAAATCAAGGTCCCTCGAAACCACCAGCCGGACCAAAGACTAACTTTTGAAGGTGCGCCCGAGAGAGGCGTACCAGTACAGAATCCTTCTCCTCCCTTCTCCAACCATCTCTCCTACTTCTTCCTCCCGGCGTGGTCCCAGTTAACTACAGATAGCTGGGTCCTACGCACAGTGAAGTATGGGTACCACCTCCAATTTATTTCAACCCTGCCCTCCCACCCTCCAACTCCGTCCCTCTTCAGGGACCCCTCTCACGAGCAATTCCTCTTGCAAGAGGTGCGGACGCTCCTCACCATGGGAGCTATAGAGGAGGTACCAAAGGACGAAAGTGGCAAGGGGTTTAACTCCCGTTATTTCCTAATCCCCAAGTCGAAGGGAGGTCTCAGACCTATCCTAGACCTGCGAGGACTCAACCAGTTTATGACAAGGTTTAAGTTCCGCATGGTATCCCTGGGGACCATTATCCCGTCCTTGGATCCTGGAGACTGGTATGCCACCCTCAATATGAAGGACGCATACTTTCACATAGCCATTTTTCCTCCACACAGGAGATACCTCCACTTCGTAGCCAACCATCAGCACTTCCAGTTTACAGTCCTGCCGTTTGGCCTTTCTACAGCCCCAAGGGTATTTACAAAGTGTATAGCCATAGTCGCCGCCTATCTCCGCCGATGTTGGATACACGTTTTTCCGTATCTGGACGATTGGCTCATCCGAGGGGCCTCCGAGACACAAGTCACCCAGCATGTGGGCATCGTCAAGGACCTATTCACACGTCTAGGCCTGATGATCAGTATAGAAAAATCCACTCTGGTTCCCAGCAGAGGTTAGACTTCATAAGAGCTGTTCTGGACTCCAATCTAGCCAGGGCCTGCTTACCGCAGCTGCGGTTTCAGGCAATGGCAACAATCATCCGAGGTCTACAGAATTTCCTGACGCCGTCGGCTCGCACTTGTCTCGGTCTCCTGGGTCCCATGGCTGCCTGCACGTTTGTAACCAAATATGCCAGACTCCGCCTCCGTCCTCTCCAAGCTTGGCTGAACTCGGTATACCACCTGGGCAGGGATTCAATAGACACGATACTCATCATTGTCCCGAGCACCCTAGGCTCCCTAGACTGGTGGCTAACTCCCTCCCTGGTGTGTACAGGGCTGCTGTTCCATCCGCCCCAGCCCTCAATGTCCCTGACAATGGACACGTCATCTCTCGACTGGGGTGCTCACCTCGGACACCTTCGTACTTAAGGTCTCTGCTTATTTCAGGAGCTGGCATTACACATAAATGTCCAAGAACTGAGAGCAGTCCGCCTGGCATGCCAGGCATTCCAGCAACATTTACAAGGCCGTGGTGTCTCAGTGTTTACAAACAACACAACGACCATGTACTACATAAACAAGCAGGAGGGACACGATCCTCCCCCCTTTGTCAGGAGGCCATCCAACTCTGGGACTTTTGCATAGCCCACTCGATAGACCTGGTAGCGTCCATTCTCCCAGGGGTTTGGAACACTCTGGCGGATCGACTCAGCAGGTCCTTCCTGTCTCACGAGTGGTCGATCCGCCCGGACGTTATTCATTCTGTTTTCCAGCAGTGGGGATTTCCCAACATAGACCTGTTCGCTTCCCGCGTGAACAGGAAATGCCAGATGTTCTGCTCCTTCCAAGGTCTCTCCCCAGGATCGATCTCGGATGCTTTCCTGATGCCGTGGAAGAGCCAGCTCCTTTATGCCTTCCCACCATTTCCGCTGGTTCACAAAATCCTGCTGAAACCCCGCAGGGACAGAGCGCACCTAATCATGATTGCTCCAGCATGGCCCAGGCAGCACTGGTATGCCATGTTGCTCGACCTGTCAATAGCCAACCCAATTACCCTGCCACTCCACCCAGACCTCATAACTCAGGACCATGGCAGGCTTCGCCCCCCAGACCTGCAGGCCCTTCACCTCACGGCTTGGCTGCTGTGTGGCTAAACCAGTCAGAGTTACGTTGCTGTGCATCAGTACGACAAGTTCTCCTGGGTAGCAGAAAACCTTCCACCCCGTCAACGTATCTGGCCAAGTGGAAGTGTTTCTCCTGCTGGTGCGAAACGCATAATCTTACTCCCACTGAGGTCTCGATTCCCTCCATCTTGGACTATCTCTGGTCTCTCAAACAGCAGGGCCTAGCAGTATCATCACTGAGGGTACACTTGGCAGCTATCTCTACCTTCCACCCAGGAGAAGATGGCTGTTCTGTGTTCTCACACCCTATTGTTTCAAGGTTCTTCAAGGGCTTGGAGCACTTATACCCCCAAGTACGCCGCCCAGCCCTGACCTGGGACCTTAACCTGGTTTTAACCAGGCTTATGTCTCCCCCATTCGAGCCGTTAGCAACCTGCTTGCTACTCTACCTGTCTTGGAAGACAGCTTTCCTCATAGCCATTAATGTGGCCAGACGAGTCTCTGAGCTAAGACTCTTACGGTGGATCCGCCGTACCTGTGTTCCACAGGACAAGGTGCAGTTGCGGCCACACTCGGCATCCTCCCTAAGGTGGTTTTGGCCTTTCATGTTACCGACATCTTTCTCCCGGTCTTCTTCCCGAAGCCACCTCAAACGCATGGGAGCAACGATTGCACTCCCTGGACATCCATAAGAGTGCTCGCATTTTATATTGGGCAGACAAACACTTTCGTAAAACACCCCAACCTTTGTCACGGTGCAAATCGAATGAAAGGCCTACCTGTTTCCTCTCGAGGATCCCATCTTGGGTGATGGCGTGCATCCGCCTTGTTTGATGTGGCTCATATTCCCCAAGCCACATACCGCACATTCTACCAGGGCTCAGCTTCATCTGCCGCCTTCCTGGCTCATGTACCTATCCAGGAGATATGTCGTGCAGCTACCTGGTCTTCGGTCTCACACCTTTGCTTCACATTTATGGCGCAGGTTCAATTAGTCCCAGAGAATGATGCAGCCTTTGGCTCAGCAGTTTTGCATTCTGCAACATCTCACTCCAACCCCACCGCCTAGGTAAGGCTTGGGAATCACCTAATTGCAATCAATATGAGCAAGCACTCGAAGAAGAAAAGAAGGTTACTCACCTTTGTAACTGTTGTTCTTCGACATGTGTTGCTCATATCCATTTCAACCCCCCCTCCTTCCCCTCTGTCAGAGTAGCCGGCAAGAAGGAACTGAGGGGCGGTTGGGTCGGCAGGGGTATATATCCGGCGCCATAGTGGCGCCACTCCAGGGGGCACCTAGCCGACCCACCGAGTGTTGCTAGCATAAAAATCTTCCGGCGAACGTGCACACGGCGCGCACACCTAATTGGAATAGATACGAGCAACACATTTCGAAGAACAAGTTACAAAGGTGAGTAACCGTCTTTTCTGAGGGCCAGCTGTGTTTTATTTCAGCAAGGGTGTAATGAACAGGCTGGTGTGTATGTGCACCATGTACCTCTTGTGGTTCCCCTGGCTGTCCTGGGCCTTACACTGCTAACAGATAGCAGAGATTCTCCATTAACTCAGGCATCACAGCCTAGTGCTTTGGTGCAGGCGGCAGGGGTTCTACCCCAGCTGAGAAGCTCTCCAAGGCTGTTGTGTGCAGCACAGGGGCACATGGCAGTTCCAGCTGGCAGTGGGACTGTCACAACAGAGTAGCACCTCCCTGAGTTATTCCTTCACCATCCCAGTGCCCAGTGAGCTGTTCAGTGCAGTGTAGAACAGGGTCAGATAGAAGCTGGCCGCTGCCATTTGAAATCCATGTGAGTGACGAGGGCTGTGATAGACCTGAGTCTCCAGACCCCTCCGCTGGAATTCCAGTCTGGGACTCCTCAGTTCCCGCAGGAGTGCCAGGGGTGCTCACTGCCATGTGGGGCTCTAGGAGGCTTTCCCTCCTTGCCACCGCCATGCAGTTGTCAGGATCAAAGGTCGGTCAACAGCCAAGGGGCAGAGGTCAGTGCTGCATGTGGCAAAGGCCGCGGGATGGCCCTGGCCCTGTGAGTGACCTGAGCTGTGCCCCATGAGTGTGTCAGTGCGATGTTCAGCCAGGCCTCCCAAGAGCGAGAGCTGTGCAGCTCAATATGCTGGCTTGTCAACAGGGAAACGCTTACATTCCAAACCCTCTCTAGTGCAGTGGTTCTCAACCAGGGATGTGTGTACTCCGGGGGTCACACAAGTCCAGATATTTGCCTAGTTTTACAATAAGCAACATAAAGAGCACTAGGAAAGTCAGTACAAACTACAATTTCAAACACCCAGTATGTTTATACTGCTCTGTACACTATACACTGAAATGTAAGTACAATATTTCTATGACAGTTGGTTTATTTTATAATTACATTGGACTAGATTAATAACTGGTATATTCATGACTCCACAGCAGACCCCAGAATTTGGCCTGAGCATTAGAAAGAAATATATTTCTCAGCCACCCTGCTGAGTCTGTGTTGATTGAAACTGCCTGTCAGTTTTACAAAGTCAGTGTTAATTGCAGAAGCACATCCAGAGACTAAGAGATTGTTCTAAAAGTAACAAGATGGCAGCTGTTCCTTTATGGCTCCGTACAACTTTGTTTTCCTGAACTCCAGAATAAGATTTGTGAACCCCCCACTCTTGCATGCTTATCTGGTTTGTTTCTTTTTAGATGTAACAAGTGGGATGAATAGACATATTGAAGTCTGCCATGTCCCACTGATTTTAGAATAGTTCTGTTGAAGGATGGGTCCGTGATACAATGCAGATGTGACAGGATACACACTGGAGTGTGACTGTGATTGAATGGGGAATGAAATATTAAAGATTGAGTTGCCAGCCTTAAAATCAGACTGTTGGCTGAAGAATACAGTGGGCAAGATAGCCCGATACCCTGAGAGCATACTTGCCTCAAGAACAGAGGGGCCAAAGAACAAGATAACAGCATTCCAGCATTGTTGTGCCATCTGTGTGATTGACTGTCACTTCAAACGTGAGAACAGTCATTGATTACCACTTCAAACATGAGAACAGCATGACGAGGCAAATACACGAGGATGGATCCCTATAAGAACAAACACTGCAAACCGCCTTCCAGGAGCATCAGATGTGAATCTGACAATGCCCTGCTCCCTCCTCGTGTCCAGGCCACCTGGCCAGTGGCTTGGCACACGCAACTCTAATGCTGGTAACTGTGATAACAGCCTTGCAGAACCTGCGTGTATCTGAATGAATGTGTGAATGAATGTGAAATTGAATGGAATCTTATAGCTATAACTGACTGCTTACTATGTCATTCCCAAATCCAGAATTCTCCTCCGAGAGCAACAGGCCCCTCAGTGACTGCAGCACCCCCTCTTCATATGGGAGTTTTTTCATGGGGATTGAAATGGGCTCCTCCTTGCCACCAGCTGAGCTGGACAAGGGTCTGAATGGTTTAATGGCAGGACCCAGCTGAACAGTTTGACTCCACCTCAAGGCTTGGATTGGGAATATCTTGCTGTATTATTCCCTGATTGTTCTAAATTTACATACATACTGAAAATACGGCTTTACTTGGTGTTTGTATATGTGTTTTCTTTCTTTATGTAGGAATTAGATGCAGTGCTTCTGTCAGCTAATTTCTGTTATCATCTGTAAAAAAAAATCTAGAGTGCCTAGGTAACCCCTGGAATCATGGTTAAAGTCCATCCCCCCCCCAATCTGAAATGATGCCCTGGCCACTGGATGCTCAAGGCTTGCCCCTCCTTGCCTTACCATTCAGGCCCTCTGTGTGATTACCTTCCAGGAGACTGGGCATGCTTAGCACTGGGGTCTGGGAGGGCTCAGCCTCCTCAGCACACATAAGGAGCCTGGGACTGGTACATCTGGTCAGACAGACTGGCTGTGTACACAAGGGCCAGACAGCTGGGGGGCTGGTTCAGTAGCAGATAAATCCTCATCTCTTCCCTTGGCAATG
Source organism: Chelonoidis abingdonii (assembly GCF_003597395.2). Classification (NCBI taxonomy): domain Eukaryota; kingdom Metazoa; phylum Chordata; order Testudines; family Testudinidae; genus Chelonoidis; species Chelonoidis abingdonii. The sequence goes on along the minus strand of NC_133794.1, from coordinate 816,551 downwards.
ACTCTTCCTAGTCAGATGCTTCGTCCGAGGTTAGAGCACTTGCCTAGGCCCTAGGACACCCAGGTTCAAATCCCTGCTCTGTCCCAGGCTCCCTTGAGTGAGGCTCTGGGCCTGCCCTGCATGCTGGGGTAAGAACACTTCCTTCCTCCGGGGGGAGTGTGAGGATAAATGTGTGAAAAGGATTGTGAGGTGCCCAGCTAAGCACTGGACCTGGAGTAGGTGATGTCTCTGAACATCCGCACTGAATCCTGGCCTGTCCTGTTTGCAGGACGCGGTTAGCTCCCTAATTTCCAGGTCCTTGGGCGCTCAGCCTCGTAAGCTGCTCGGTCCCCCTCTCTACCACCAGGCCTTTGTTCTCATGCCATTGAGCAGCAAAGCCTGTGCTGGCTGGCTGGCTGGCCACAGGCGAGGTGCCTCCCAAGGGAAATAGCAGAAACCTAAGTGCTTGGGACAGTTCTGTGCTGGTGGGAAAGGCCTGGGCGCTACGGAGCTCTCACAATCACTTCGGTGATAAGGGACAAAACAAGGTTCTTGAGCTTGACTGACCCCTCGTGGCTGAGGTTATTGATGGTCTGAAGCCCAGAGGGTTGCACGTGGAGATGGCCAAGACTCTGTATGTGTTTCCTCTCTTTTTAGCCTTACTAAAGATCACAGGAAGAGACCAAAGTACAACAAGCTACTTGTGAGTATCTGACACAGAAATCTGACCTCCCGTCTCCTCGAGCTGTGGGGAGAAACGCCTCAAAAAAGACCCCAGCTGCGATCCCCCTGCCCCATTTCATGCTGTACCAGGGTGAGCCTAGCAGCAGTGATACCACTTACTGCACACAGGGCTGGGGGAGGCCCTCTGGGTTGCAGGGAGATCTCAGCCAGCAGTCAGGCTGCAGTGAATCAGTCAGTCTGTTTAAACACTTGCACCACTGCAGCGCCTCTACATCAAGCTGAATAAGCAGCAAATATGAAATTTAGTATTTTCCACTTTGAGTGAGTGGGGTCTAATGGTTAGAGTAGGGGGTTGGGAGTCAGGACTCCTGAGTTCTAATCCCAGCTCTGGCGGGGGAGTAGGGTCTAGTACAGGGGTGGGCAAGCTTTTTGGGCCAAGGGCCACATCTGGGTGGGGAAATTGTATGCAGGGCCGGCGCAGGAGGTTGGGATGCAGGAGGGAGTGCGGGGTGTGGAAGGGGGTGCGGTGTGCAGGAAGGGGCTCAGTGCAAGGGATTGGGGCAGAGGAGGAGTGTGAGGTGCAGGCAGGTGGCTCAGGGCAAGCAGTGTAAGAGGGGGGCTCAGGGCAGGGAGTTGGGGTGCAGGAGAGGTGTGAGGTGCAGGCAGGTGGCTCAGGGCAAGGGATTGGGGCAGAGGAGGTGTGCAGGATGCAGCAGGGAGCTCAGGGCAGGGGGTTAGGGTTCAGCAGGGGTGCGGGGTGCAGGCGGGGGGCTTAGGGCAGGGAGTTGGGGGGTGGGGTACAGGAAGGGTTCGGGCTCCGGCCCAGCGCCACTTACCTCAAAGGGCTCCGGGGTGGCAGCAGCGCACACCGGGGCCAGGGCAGGCTCCCTGCACGCCTGCCCCAGCCCCAGCCCCGCATCACTCCAGGAAGCGTGGCCCCTGGGGGAGGTGGGGCGGAGGGCTCTGCATGCGCTGCCCTTGCTGCACCTCCAGGTATCTTCCTTGAAGCTCTTATTGGCTAGGGTTCCCCATTCCCAGCCAATGGGAGCTGTGGGGGGTGGTGCCTGGAGGCAAGGGCAACGTACGTGGAGCCCTCTGCCCCCCCACCCGCAGGCCACTTCTGAAAGTGGCGCGGGTCTAGTAGTTAAGGATGGGGGATGGGAAGTCAGGATCCCTGGGTTCTATTCCTGATGTGGGGAGAGGAGTGCAGTTAGGGCTGGGGGGGCTGGGAATTGGGACTCCTGGCTTCTGTCCCCAGCTCTGGGAAGGAAGTGGGGTCTAGTGGTTAGAACAGGGGGCTGAAAGTCCTGAGTTCTGTTCCCACTTCTCCCACTGAGTTTTTGTAATGCCCTTGGGCCAAGCATGTTCTCTTTGCCTTGGTGTTACTCATATTTTAGTTCTCTTTCTTTAACATGAGCCCCCTTCCTCTCTCCACTGTGCAGTCCTGCTTTCCCTCCCCTCCCCCCCCGAACCTGCCTACCCTCACATACTCACTCAGAGCTGCTGCTCACTACAGTGTAGCAAAGCTCATTGCAGAGAGGAGCACTGGCAAATGGCATATTCTGCATGTCCTCCAGCGGTGTGCGTGGCTGCGTGTCCCTGATTACATGTCTCTAAGGGGGGAGGGGGGGCATGTGTGTTTGTCCCCTTGATTCCATCTCCTGTAAGGAGGACTTGTGTGTTTTTGACTCTCTCCCAGGCAGTGTGTATCTCTGTGAGTCCATCTCCCCCATGGCGTGTGTGTGCGTGTCTCCATGAGTCCATTCCCCCATGTGGGGGGGGGGGGGTGTTCCTCACTCCTTCCTCCCCCCATGGCGTGTGTGTGTGCGTGTCTCTGTGAGTCCATTCTCCCATGGGGGAGGTGTCCCTCACTCCTTCCTCTCCCTATGGCGTGTGTGTGTGTCCCTCACTCCTTCCTCCCCCTATGGCGTGTGTGTGTGTGTCCCTCACTCCTTCCTCCCCCATGGGGGGTGTGTGTGTGTCCCTCACTCCTTCCTCCCCCTATGGCGTGTGTGTGTGTGTCCCTCACTCCTTCCTCCCCCATGGGGGGTGTGTGTGTGTCCCTCACTCCTTCCTCCCCCTATGGCATGTGTGTGTGTGTGTCCCTCACTCCTTCCTCCCCCATGGGAGGTGTGTGTGTGTCCCTCACTCCTTCCTCCCCCTATGGTGTGTGTGTTTGTGTCTCCGTAAGTCCATTCCCCCATGTGGGGGGTGTCCCTCACTCCTTCCTCCCCCTATGGCGTGTGTGTGTGTGTGTCCGTCCCTCATTCCTTTCTTCGTCATGGGGGGTGTGTGTGTGTCCCTCCCTCACTCCTTCCTCCCCTCATGGGTTGTGTGTGTGTGTGTGTGTGTGTGTGTGTGTGTGTCTCCGTGAGTCCATTCCCCATGGGGGGTGGGTGTGTGTCCCTCACTCCTTCCTCCCCCCATGGTGTGTGAGTGTGTGTGTGTATGTCTCCTTGAGTCCATTTCCCCCATGGGGGGTGAGTGTGTCTCCCCACACTGCTAGCGGGCTGTGTCCCTCCTCCAGCCCTATCCCCCTAAGATGCTATTTTCCCCCCAACTCTCCACCGTCTCCCATTCCTATGGGTGTTTATGCTCAGGGTCCCTCTGGCTTCCCTTCCAGGAACACAATTTCATCAAGCGTTACGAGACACTGGAAGTGGACGTGGCGTCTTGGTTCAAAGACGTCATGGCCAAGACAGAGTCGCCCCGCACGAGCAGCATCCTCAGCCAGCACCACCTGCCTTTCTTCACCAGGTAGCCACACGGCCAAAATGACGAGCCAGGGAGGGGGCCATGCCAGCAAGAGCTTACGGCCGGTCACCGCCACAGGGTGGGGATGGGGAGGAGACCCATGGCAGCTGCACCCCCCCCCCCCCCCCAACACCTTTGCAAAACAACTCTTCTGAGGCTTGGTTGAACCGTTCATTTCACCTGCCCTCCTCGCTCTCTCCTCCAGTGTCGTCAGGGGAAGTGGGAGGTTGGTTGTTTTCTCTGGAGTGTGGGTTTATTGCTTCCCTTCTGCTAGAGTCGTTGTGTCTCGGGCACCAGCGAGCCGAAGAAGACAAGTCCCTCTCTATCTCTGTCCCATGTCCCCGGGATGGGAAGACTCTTTCCAACTTGGCTCTGCATCTCCAGCTGGGTGAGAGAAGGCCCTTTCCAGCCTGGCCCTGCATGTCCAGCTGCTTGAGAGCCTGAAGCCTGCAGCACTGCCAGATGAGAGGCCTGTTCCAGTCCTGGCCCTGCATCTCCAGCTGGATGAGAGATGCTCCCTTCCGGACGGGTCCTATGTCTCGAGCCAGACAAGAGGCCTGTTCCAGTCCCGGCCCTGCATACTTGGCTGGACAAGAGAAGCCTATTTCCAGCCCTGGCTTGCGTCTCCAGCTGGAGAAGAGAGGACTCTTCCCAACCCTGTCCCGCAACCTCCTTCAGACAAGCAGGCTCTGCTGGGAACCTCATACTTCCCTTGGCCCTGAGAGGCGGCGCGTCACCTGTTTATGCCTCTCTCTTCACCCCTCCTGCCCCCCGAGAAACTTGGGGAATGGGGAAGGGAGGCTGGGACCTTCGCTCATGCACTGTGAACAAAGACACACACATTTTTTTTTACTACTTATTTATTAAGTTTGGACTCTGCAGGGCTGCAGGCTCCCTGCCATGCCCGTCCGCCAGCCATCTGCGTTGTTGTTTTATGTCTCTTACTTTTCTCTCATGTTTTGGGATTGTATCAGGGGAGGGGGGTGGTGGAGGAGGGGGCACCTGGGGTGTGCGGCTTCAGACTTCACCTAGGAGCTCAGCCCTTGCTCTCTTTTCAGTTAATTTTATTTTTCCTTGGGGGCGGGGCAAGGGTGGGGCAGGGGATGATTCTCGCCGGAAGCAGCTCAGCTGAAGTGATTTATGCTGATGATTTTTTTTTTTAATTCTGTTTTTGATCTCAGGGTTTTTCCTGTTTCCTTTATTTTATTTTATTTTTTCCCCTTGGAGTGCGAACAGAAGTTTTTTGTTTTTCTTCTGTCCGTGGCGTTGTATTTACCAAAGTGATCGCTGGGCTGCTAAGCATTGGGAGAACATGGTTGCATATTATTTTTCTTTTGCTATTTAAAAGGAGGGCGTGAAAGTGAAAAAAAAGAAGTTAATTCTAGGGGGCAGAAACAAGTATTTGCAGCCTGCAATCTCCTCCAACCGCGGCAGCTGCGGAGTTGTAAAAATCAAAGACACTAATGAAACTTGAAGTTGTTCTTTTCCCACCTCCTCCTTCCTTTCAGTCTTGTCAGAGCCCTGGGTTTATTCAGGCTTGTCTTCAGCTGGTGTGAAGGGCGTCGTGGTCACCAGTGACGTGGTATTGGTTCAGCGCAGCTGCTGTAAGCTCCCGTCTGGCTTTGCCAGAGCGAGGCAGGTGTACGCCAGCAGATGTGAATCAGTGCAGCCATGACGTCAGCGGAGCTACACTGCTTGACATCGGCTGGAGGAGTCAGCCTGGCTTCACCAGTCTCCTTGCTGAGGATTTGGCTGATAATTGGTAGCATGTCACCTCTTTGGAACGCGACTGGAGTGTGTACGGGAGCGACGGGAGGGTGGTCCAAGTCAGAGCTTTTTTGGGGGGGTTGTTGATTGTTTGATTTTTCACATTCATTCTGATTCGCTGGGGACAGCAGGTGCCCTCAGCAGCTTTGGGAAGCAGGAGGTGGGGAGCGTAATCCTGAAAGCCTGTGGGATGAGGTCCAGTCTCCAACTTCCCTTGACTCAGCCTCCAAACGAGACCGTGCAGGTCACGGGGGCTGCGGTTGACATTCAGCCTATTTTTAGCAGAGATCTGGTTTTTTTGCCTCCAGAAGGACTTGTGTTTGCTTCCTGTCCCAGCCGGAGGGGAACGTGGCATGGGCTCCTCTCCAGCGGGTTTGGGTTAGGCTCACCATTTCATAGCTCCGAGCAGGATTGGACTCTGCACTGCCCTTGCTGCTGGCTGGGGCAGCTGTTTGTCACTCTGACCATGCCCCAGGTGCTCAGACCCTACCACGATGGGCAAGTTGCTTTACAAATCCCAACCAAAAAACAGTGACACGGCAAAGGTTAGGTGCTGAGCAGATTTGGGCTGCAAGGTTTCGTTGAGATCCTGAGTCCAGCAGCAGCCGAGAACCATATTGCACTGTTGGCTCCATTCCTCCAGTCCAGCAGTAGACAGAAACCTTCTAGTAAGGGGGCTCACAGGCTGCAGGGTGGCAGCACCCATCTTGCCAGGCCAGGTGTTTTCTGTCCAGCACACTGAAACCACTCAGTGCCCATAGTTCTCAGAAAGGGAGCTGAAGCCTGGGTAGGTGGAAACATGGACACAGCTGTCTGGCAGTGCCTTGCACAATGCTCTGTTCTGCCCTGGATTGGGCAGACCTGGGATAGCAGTTAAGCATCTGGGTAAAGGAAAGTGTGTATATTGGGTGGGTATGGGATTGCTGGTCCGGGGCAGGAGGTGGGGCACAGAGACCAGCAAAGTGCCTGCTTTACCTCGGGCAACAGCAACACAGCATTCTGCTGTCCCCGCAAGGTCAGCAGGATAGGGAGCTAGGAAGGATCTTCAAACCGAAATGCAAGTTCTGGCACAATACACCCCAGAGCCCCTCTTTCCCCACAAACAGGAGCTGGATGGGGGAGACAGCCCCATACTAACGTGGCAGCAAGGAAACCCGTCAGACTGTTGAGATGGGAGGAAGAGGAGCCTCTCTGCCTTATGGAGTGGGGTCATGTCTCCTTTTCAGGTCTCCAGGGAGAGTTTACAGCTGTTTGAATCATCAGTGGTGGATGGCTGTTAATAAAACAGAGGAGGAGCAGAGAGCAGCTGGCACAGGGAATGAGGGGAGCCCTCATTCCGGCACACAAAGCAAAATCAGAAAGGCTGTCAAAGAAGCTGTAAATGCAGTGCAGGATACCATGTGTGGCGATTTCTGGGTGGCTTTCTAGATGCTCTGAAGATTAGCCCTGGCCCAAGCCCTCGTTTGCCACCACCTCCTATCTCTTCACAAAGGGCTTGGCAAAGGCTTCCCGCGGAACCCATTAGCCACAGCCATTCCACTGGTCTGAGGAGCTGGAGCCTCTGGCATAGCATTGCAGAAAAGCATGGCACTGCCAAGCCAGCTCTACTCCATCCTTGCAAAGAAAATAGCCTTTGTGAGGCATTAAGGAGTTGTTGGTGTTGAATCTGGTCCTGACAGTCTATTTTCCCTCGCCTCTCTCCTGCTAAGAGTCACCATTGCCACCAGTCATTGCAGAGGACCTTTGCAAGAGCATCCAGCAGCTAGATCAGTACAGTTTAACTCATCCTCACAATGCGGCTGGCATGGAATTTCCTAGCTGCAGATGGAAATTATGGGACCAGCTGTATCCTCAGGAATCTAAGTCCTGAGAGCTATAAATTTTAGCTTGTTCTGTTTCTAAATGTGGAAAAGGCCCTCAGTCTAAACCATGAGAATTTTGTTCCAGTGTGGATGCAGAATAGACTCAACAGGATCCCAACTCTACTGCCCTGTGCTAGGCCCAGGGGGAAAGGAGAGAGGCCTCTGGTGGCACTTTCAGAAGCTGTTGCAGATTGGTGTAGTGGTGCGTTACAAGATGTAAAGGGAACTAGTTCTCTAGCCGCAAGGACTTGCAGTCTACGGAAGACAAGACAGATGGGGATGAGACATGGGCTGACAGCGAAAGAGGGGCATGGAGAGAGCATTGTCGAGGGAAAAGGAGAGAGAGAGAGAATTTCTGGCACAGAAGGTCAGAGGGGTTTGTTGCTGTAAATAGGATGGTGTGGGGAGGCTGTTGGGGAACTTGGAAGCAAAGTATGTTGGGGATGGCGGTGAGTTTTAGGGGTGCTTTGGTTTGGAGGCGGAACAGGTAGCTCTGAATCTCAGTCTCAGCTTAGTGAGGAAATTTCAAAAGTTGAAGCGCAAACTAGGTCAGAGAGGATTGTGCAAAAGGGAGATTAAACCTGGGAAGGGAGCATAGTCTTGTAGGGGAACCCAGCAGGTCCGCAGTAGGAAGCTATGGAATGTAAAGCCATGTTTTACCCTCCACGGGTTGGGAGGCACTTGTGCCTTGCTCTCGCTCTTGGCTCAGTGTCAGTCAGTGACAATCGAACCACTTTTTTACCTCGGCAGTTGATGTTTAAAGTCGTGGGTTTGAGTGAGAGAAGAGAGCGTTAAGTACGAAACTCAATATAGCAATTTGGCCAGTGGCAGTCACTCCCTGGCATTAGCATGTTGCAGGGACTCCCAGGAAGGTTATTGGTACACACTGGGTGTGCCTGCCTCTGGAGCTACCTTTCCATATGATGCACATTAACATCTTCCATGCCATTTGCCACATGCACCCAAGAGCCATAGGGTATGGCTACACTTGCAGCCCTACAGCGCTGCCGTAGGAGTGCTCCCGTGGCAGCACTTTGAAGTGTGAGTGTGGTCGCAGCGCCAGCGCTGGGAGAGAGCTCTTCTAGCACTGCAGGAACTCCACCTCCCCGTGGGGATTAGCTTGCAGCGCTGGGAGCCGCGCTCCCAGCGCCAGGGCACTGTTTACACTGGTGCTTTGCAGCGCTGTAACTTGCTGCGTTCAGGGGTGTGTTTTTCACACCCTTGAGCAAGAAAGTTGCAGCGCTGTAAAGCGCCAGTGTAGCCAAGGCCACTCTGCAAAGGGGATGCATTTGTTTTTGATGTCAGGAAAAAGCTGTTGAGGGTGCTGCCAAGTGGGAGAGCATTAAAAGGAGAGATGAGGATTGTCGTGGACCAGACAGGACATGTTGACTGGAGGTCCATCTATGGTGGAACTGGAGTGGGCCTGGATGGGCCTTTGTAGCAGAAAAGGTGGAGTTTTACAATGCAAATATCCTCTGGAGAAGCCAGCAGGTTATCCACACACGATGACCATTGAAGGGAAGGTGTAAAAAGCTCAGTCTCAGTAACTTAACGAAAAGAAGGTTAAAAGATGACTGACCATGGTCTATAAGTACCATCTCATGGAGCAGATTTCTCAGAACAGAGGGCTCTTTAATGTAGCAGGCAAAGGTAGAATGAGATAGAATGGCTGGGAGCTGAAGAATTCCAAGTGGAAATCAAGGCCCAGCTTCTTAACAGGGATGGGGATTAACCAGTAGAACAGCTTGCCAAGGGCTGAGATAAATGCTCCATCACTTGGAGTCTCTAATTGCAGGCTGATGTCCATCTAAAAGAACACTCAAGCCCAACCACAAGTTAGTGGACTGGATGCAGGAATCCCTGGGTGAGGCTCTGCCGGATGGTCTGATGATCTGATGGTCCCATCTTGCCCTATAGTCTATGAATAGCCAAAAGGGAAGTAGATTGCAAATGGGCGAGGATAGGGAGGCCCAGCACGCAGCCTTCCACTGGTTCAGTGGGGATTTGCTGCAGCTTGGCAAGGCACGTTGGGCTGGGTGGAGAGCAGAGGTGAGAATCAGAGGTTCGGGTTAGAACGCTGAGTGAAATGCAATCTGTACAGAGCAGAGCAGCGGGGATGGAATGTGTCTTTGGATGGTAGGATAAAGTGGAGATGGTGAGCAGAAGTAGAGAAGGGATTAGCAGAGAAGTGGAGAAGTAATTGCAGTTGACTCTTGGGGAAATGGTTTAAAATGCATTAGCAGGAAGCTGCCACAGAATAGTGTTAGTGGCAGGAATCTGGCTGTTCTTTGGCACATTCAACTAGCGATACCCTCTAGCCTGGCTGATCGTCTCCAGATCCAGCATTTAGGAATTCTGTGCCTGTGTATCTAATGAAGCATCTAGGCAGATGCTATGGCAGAGAGCTTTTTGGCGGGATCTGAGCAGTACCATGAACAGCAGAGCAGCAAACACTGTCGGTGCTGCAAAATCATCCCTCAGGGAACCTCAAGAGGCTGTAAACCCTTCACCAAGCAAGTTTCGAATTTGACAACTACCCAGAGAACAGCCACCTGATCTGACAAGGCAGAGGTTTTCATGTTGGTTTCTTGTTGCTGTTCAAACCCCTCTTGCTCTGTTTGATTAACAGCCACAGCAGTGGGTGGGCTCCACACGAGAGATGCTGATGGTCTATATTCATTTACCAGGCAGCCCAAGAAGTCTTCAGCAGAATGACATTAGGTGTGCAAGAATTTGTTTGTATGTGAATTTCAGCCGACAGAGAGCCAGAGTCCACCACTTTCGACCCCTAATGTTCAAAAAACATGGATCAGGCCCTTCAAAATCATGAGATTAGTTTAAAAATCAAATGATCATTTTGCATTTCTTTCCATTTACCTTCTGGCTTTTGAGCCTTTGGGGGGGGGGGGCGTGTCTCACTTTCAAGCTTTTCTAGGGCTAAAAATGCCTCAAAAAGTGGAGATTCTCATGTAATCACAGGACTCCAGGAGCTGGGGGCTTTAAGATATCAAATATTGCAATAAAAATATGGGACTTGACAACACTGACCTGATTCTCAGCTGCTGTAAATCAGCATCACTCTATTGACTTCACTGAAGCGATGCTGATTTACACCAGTGAGGGATCTGGCCTCATTGACTCTAATGGAATGATGGCCATTTACCCCAGCTGGAGATTTTCCTCATTGACTGCAGTGGAGCGACACCAGTCGGGATCTGGCGGAATCTGTCTTTGATTTTTAACTACTAAGAGTCAGATTTTTTTCATGTGCTCAGTTCCCCAAAACCAGGGCCAAGTCTTCATCAGAACACCTGTGTAGGCACTTACCTGACATGACCACTTGTTCCATGGATGCTGTTGGGTGCTGAGACCTTTTGAAAATCCAGATGTTTCATTTCAGTGCTGACATGACAGCTGAGCTCTTTAAGGCCTTTAGGGCAGGTCTTTTGAAAGGAGCCCCTTGGCTCTCAGGTTCGGGGCCCTGTTTTGCTAGATACTGCACAGACACATAGTGAGAAATGGTCCCTGCCCTGAAGACCTTACAGTCTAAATAGCCAAAAGGTGGGTGGGGGAACTGAGGGCCAAGGACATCAAGCAGGTCAGTGAGAGAGCCAGGAGTAGAACCCAGACCTCTTGAACCCCACTCCAGTGCCCCAATTAGAATCTGATCCTTCCAGCTCTACCCTTGGGGCTGACCCTGCCTCACTGATATCTGTGATTTCAATGGGGCTGTTCATATGGGCCTCTCTGCCGCATAGCAGTTCAATGCATGCTTGGATCTGGCTAGTTTTGGGCGCTGTGGGGCTCTGCTGAACTGGTGTCTTGAGTGAGGGTTGCTAGATCAAAGCAGTTATTGGCTAAGTGCTGAGACTGGATTGGATCCAGGATTTTTGAAAGGCATCACAGTTTTGTACTGGCAGGGGTTTGCGAAAGTACTGGCTTCCAATGAGGGGTTGTAACCTCAGAGTTCGCAAAATTGTTTCCAGTTGTCTTAGAATCTCTGACCAGTAGGGGGTGCAGTCCCACCCCCTTTCACTTCAGCTGAGATCAGGCTCTGCCTCTTAAGGGGAAACAGCCCCACTTTTCACTCAATGTTTCTGACATTCCCACAGTGATATAACCTAGATTGAACACAGACCCCATGGGTAGGGATGGGGTGAACGGCAAAGACTTTTTCAATAGTTTAAATGTTGGGATGTTTTTTCGAGGAGAAGAGTAATTGCCAGGATGGTTGTGGGGGGAAGAGAGAGGGTAGAAAAATGCAGTTTTATTGCATTTTTTTTAAATTATTTTTTTATGTTTTAAGTTAGAACAAATCTCTGTTAATATTATTTTAATCTGGGTGGTTAAGTGTTTTTTAATTGCAGACCTGACATCTGCTCTTATTATTTTATTATATTTTTTCTGTGTGCGTGTGGGGGATGTGTGTGTGTGTGAGCAGGTGTGTGCATGCATTCAACTGGGGATTTTAAAGAAAACAAAAAAGAAACAAAAAAATTCATGCCAAAGGTAGGGCAGAGAATAGCTGGATAGACAATTATATTCTAGACATTAGCATTTCACTATATTATCTATATATGATATATTATTATTAATTATTATTATAAATTCGCATGTTAAAAACTAATAGGCGTAACTTCTGTCTTATATGGAAAGAGACTTTAGCTTATGATCGCTTGTACATCGGTCACTCATCTGTCTTGATCCTTGGAGAGCTGACTTGAATCTAATAAGCTTTAGTAGTTTCACCAAGGTGGGGCTACTGGCTTTGTATCTTTTAGTAGCCACCAAAAAAAATGGAAAAGAAAAAACCTTGGGTGCAATTTTCAAAAGCACCTAAATAACCCAGGAGCCTAAGTGTTATTTTCAAAAGTGATTTCAGCACTTAGAGGCCTCATCATCATTGAAGGTCAATGGGTTCTTAAGGCGCTTTTGAAAGTTGAACCCATTATCTTTTCAAAAGGTGTCATTTGGCCAAAGTTGAGCAGAGATGTCTGGAAGCAGAGTGACTGGCAGTCCTAGATCATGCAGTCCTAGATCACAACAGCAAAAATCATTTCAGGGTATGGGGGGCACCACCAATCCGTGTCTTTAAGTTTCTTGCAAAGCTGGCTGATTCTTGCATCGAAATCCACCTTTTAACATTAACGTTACAGCTGTACCAGGATTCTCACTGGCTGGCTGTTTAGCTTTAAGTTTGCTCAAACATCCCTTTGCCCTTTCCTCCTCACTCTCAGTAATTGCAGGAAATCAAAACCTTACAGATTATTTATTGGCTGTCAGAAACTTTTTGCGTGTTTTATGTCTCCTTTAAATGTATTTTTTTTTTAAATTTTCCCCCTTTACTTTTTGTGGGCTAAATTGATATTTATCTCTCTCTCTCTAGAGAGCGAGAGAAATATCAATATACCCAGATATATATGCTCAGCTATATATTTTGCTTAGAGCTGGTATGTGGTGTGAGGAATAGGTCAATGGAATTTTACTGGGGGGAACTGAGCATCCAAAAACTCTGGAGAGAGATTTCCTCTCTCATGTGATTTGGCAGCTCTACAGATAAAGTCAGATGGCTTCTTTTTGTTCTCTCACTGTGCAGTGACATTTTAAAGAAATGATTATCATAGCTGGGAGCCAAAAATCTTTGCCCCTTAAAAGATTTTCCTAGGGTGCCATGAATGGATGTGGGGGCGCTTGAATGGAACATGGGATCTGCTTCCCGCCTTGGAAACACTCTGAGCGGCTTACAGGCTGACGGCTCAGAAGAAGGGGGAGGGCAGGTATCGGGGAGCCAGCCTCCCACTGAGCGGGATGGGCGCTAGGTCTGGCCTGCGGTGAATGAGGGCAGGGAAACAGTGGTAGCAGGTCTAGAGGACAGTAGGGATTAGCACGGAGTGGGAGGAGCAAGAGTGAGGAAGTAGGAGTAGCTGAGGGGGGGTTGGGCGTGGCCAGGATGTGTGGGAGGGGCCAGAGGAGGAGCAAACAGTGCAATCGACGAGCAGCGTATCTAGACAGGGAAAACTACATCCCCAAGCTGGGATTGTAATGAAAGCTGAGAGCCAGGATCCAGCATTTAGACCATGGGAGGGAAGGCTGGGCATTCTGATGGGTTTCCCCCTTCTTTACTTGAGGCTCCCACTTCCATTCTCTGGCAAACCCAGCATATGTTCAGGGCTTTTTCGGTAGTGTATAAATAATGCTGGTTTTTTTACGCTGTGATTTAATTTTACATTGGTGTTGAAAAAAAGCCATTAAAATAGGGGTTGGGTGGGGTTTTTGGTTTTGTTTTGTTTCATTTTGTAGCATCTAAATGTGTTAGCAGTGCCAAAGCATTTAAAGATCTTAATGGGCGGGGCAAAGAAAGGGGCACCGTGGCATTTTCAGGGCATCGCCTGGTTTATTAAAACTGCCTTGGATTTTGTCCAGTGTAAATTTCTCCACCCTCTTTCCCTCCACCCCCTTGACAGGGTAGGAAGAGTTAAATTGCGCCACCTGTTGGCCAAGTAGAGGAATGTTCTCAGGTGAGAAGCTGATCTCTGCTCACAGTGCTGGCTTAAGGCCTCAGAATCACAAAAGTCACACTTGACCCCTATGTGAACTGGGAGTCAGGACTCCCGGGTTCTGTCCCCAGCTCTGGGAGGAGAGTGGAGTCTAGTGGTTAGAGCAAGGGAGCACTAGGAGTCGAGACTTCTGGGTTCTGTTTTGAGCTTTGGGAGGAGAATGGGTCTAATGGTTAGAGCAGGGGGTGTTGGGAGTCATGACTCTTGGCTTCTATCCCCAGGTCTAGGCTCTAGTGATTGCAGTAGGGAGGATTAGGAGTCAGGACTCCTGGGTTCTGTTCCCAGCTCTGGGAGGAAAATAGCATAGAGCAGGACGACTGGGAGTCAGGACTCCTGGGTGCCTAGGCCTTGTGACGAGATCAGTTTCGCTTTGTGTGCGTGTGGTTGTTATGATGGTTTGCGATTTATGTGATGCTGAATTCTTTCCTAAATCCCAGGATCTTGAAGGAGGCAAACTCTCAGCCTGCAGCATTGGGTCGTGCAACATTCATTCTCCTTTTTGCAAATGTTAAGTGTGCTTCGTGACTTTCAAAAGGGCAAATCTGCATCCAAGGGGTGGTGGAAGGGTGGAATCTCCTGCAGAGATATTGTTAAAAAGGCATCTTTTGCTAAACTTTCCTGTGGAAGGCTGCATCTTCCCTAGCAAACAAGGTGTCTTAATGCATGTTGAATAAGATCCCAGCAGCTTATAGTTTTCGCAAGTGTTGGCAGATTGAGGGGGTTGCCTCAACCTTCTTGTTTGTGTGAAAACTACGCAGTGCTTTGCCTTCCCTAGGATCTTACATACCATGGAGTAAGAACACACCTAGTTTCTTAGTCAAGACACTGGCCACTGTCAGAAGACAGGGTACTGGGCTAGATGGACCATTGATCTGACCCAGCATGGCCATTTTTACGTTATTAACTGACGGAGCTCATTGGGATAATAGACCTGTGGAGCACCAGTCCCCAGCTTGGAAGGAGCGCGCTCTCCTTTCCGAATCCAGGAATCATGTTGACATTTTCACGAATTTTGTCTGTTATTCCTGAGCATGAGTGTCTTACCTGGCTCTCCCAAGGTGTCTACTGTAACTTTACTGGTTCTTAGTCCCCTTTTCTCCCTCAGTTGTAGTCCAGATGACATGTCAAGGTGCTTGTCCTTCTGCTACCAGCCAAGTTGGTCTGGTTAATCTCAATGGGTTTCTTGGATTTAAAATAAAAAAAAAGAAAAGAGAACAAAAAACCCACAAAATATTTTAAAAGGAAATTGTTGCTTATTTTAATAGTTTTTTTTACTCTGTTGTTTGTAGAAACCCTCTTAGAAGCTTGAAAATAAAAAAATTCTTTCCCTAAATGGTTGTCTCTTTCCACTCAGCAAATGTCTCCATTTTGAAACCTTCTGTTTCTACAACCTCTTTTTTCCCAAAGTGATTGAATCCATAGGGATCTCCTTGCCTAGCAGTGAAATGCAACCACGTCTGGGTGAGATGCGCTTGCTATTTTAATGGCACACGGCAATGCTCCACAATGGGCAGCCCTGAAATGCAGCCCCCTCTCATCTGAGATACAGCAGCTGTTTAATGGCACACAGGAATCACTCCTGCAGCGCTGAAATGCAGCCGCCTCGGAGTGGGATGCTGCAGCTGTTTAACAGTTGCATAGCAACCATACGCAAGTCAAAAGGTGAAAAATCATGGCTTGATTTGAAAATGGAAGGGGGTGGGGATTAGGGTGACAGAAGGTAATTTCCTCATGTTGGAATTAACCCAGACATTGGGATTAACTAATCTTGAGTAGGATAGCGCCAGGAGCTCCTTACTGACCCTAAGCAAGGACCTTGGTTTTATGTTTCATTGGAAAGACTGAAGCCTATTTACCAGGGAATTGATAACGTTCTTCCTCTGGGTTTAAAAATAAAACTCTCTCTGGAGAGGTGAGTGGAATTAAAGGTCAGAGCTGATAAAGTGCTAAAACGGAAACCCATTGTTACACAACGTCTGGGGCAGCTACATAGATTTTTGCTACATTTCCAGACATTGTTCCCTTGCCAAGGACCCACGCTGTCTGTTAAAATGACAGCTCTGTTCATGGAACAAAAGAATGTTGTTACCTGTGAGGATGGGGCTTCCAACTGATTTGTTTAAAAAATAACTACATGCTAATTAACACAGAAATTGGTGCAAAAATAATCATTTACAGTGTACCTTTCCAGTGACGTTTTTGTTTGATTGGTTGGGGGTTTTGGTTTGTGCGGGTGTCTGTGATCAGAGGGATTTAAATGTACAATTTTTACCCTTCTCATGCCTCTTCCTAAAGGGCTGGAGGAGCCAGTTGTTAGGGCATGGGATTGAGAACCAGGACTCCTGGGTTCTACTCCAGGGTCTGCATCACTGTGCCACTGTAGGTAAGTCACTTCACTGCTCTGTGCTCAGTTTCAGTTGTACCAACCTCAAAAGTTCAAAAACCATGAGTCAGGCCCTGAAAAATCAGGTAATTGGTTTAAAAATCAAGCGGTGTTGATTGTATTTAATAATAAATTTTTGACGGGGGTGATTTGCCTTCTGGGGTTTGAGCCAGCAGGAGGTCATATTTTCAAGCTTTTCTCCTCAACCACAAGGGCCAGAAACTTTTTTTTTAAATGAAAACTGAGATTCTCACTCAATCACCTGGCTTCTGGAGCTGGGGCTTTAAGGAAAGCACCAAATATTGCAAGGATCATGACAAAATCCTGAGAGTTTCAGCACTAGTTTTTAACATGTTTGGGTCTCTCCGAAGGGGTGGATGAGTCAATTGAGAGAGCCCAAGATTTTGAGGTAAGACTCCTGAGTTCTGTTCCTGGTTCTGCGTCACTATGTGGTTTTAGGTAAGTGTACCTCAATTTCTCTCTTGCCAAATTGGGCATGTGCAGGGAATGATGCTAATCTGTTTTGTTAAAGGGAGTTGCTCGGAACTTTAAAAAGCATCCACAGTCGGGGCCAGTTTTCTCCACACGTGGGGGTGCGCAGAACCTGTCCAGAAGTGTCACGGGGGGGCTGCTGGGGACTTGTGTACTTCTGAAAATTCTTTACATTCCCAAATGGGAACTGAGTCCCAGACAACTGCACCCTCTCCATATATCCTACAAAAAGCCCTTTGCAACAGAGATTCTTTTAAGGTTTACTTGGGTGTCAGCCTCTCACTGTGCCATCAACTGAGGCCTCTCTTGTTAGGCAGCATCGGAGGGGGGAAAACTTCCGTGTTATGCAGAAATTGTGGCAACAGGGTGTCAGTTGTCAAGAGCCCTAAGCTTTCAGTCAGTAGCAGCAGCTGCTGAGCAGCAGAGGTAGGTGGAGCAGCCTTGAGAGGGGTTTAGCTGAAATGCTTTTTTGCAATGGCTTGTTTTGCTGGAGGAGTTAAATGCAGTCTGTTCATCTGGGCCCGATCCAGCACTTAGTCCCAATCAGGATCAAGACCTTAAACAGCCCTGGGAAAACATCCATAATTTTAAAATTGTCCCAAACTGTCTGTCTTCCTTCCTAGCTGCAGGTTCAGTGCTAGTGTCCACGTTTTAAAATTGGAGCGGGTGCAGAGAAGAGCCACCAAAGCGATCTGAGCAGTGGAAAATGAGAGTCCGGTTAGCTCACCAAAAAGAAAAGGAAGCGGTGACTTGATTATGTTGTAACCTACTGGGCTCTAACGGGCTCTTCACTCCAGTGGTGAAAGATAGAACAAAAACCAATGGCTGGAAGTTAAAGCTGGACAAATTCCAAATAGAAATAAGGCAGGTTTTTAACTGGGAGGGAGATTGATCCGTGGAACAAACTCCTAAGGGAAGAGGTGGATTCTTCAGCTCCCAAAGTTTTCAGTCCAGATTGGCTGCCTTGCTGGCTGGTGCATTAGCCAAACTCAAGTTCTTGGGCTCAGTGGTAAATGGGTGAAATATGCAATGGTGTCTGCTATACAGGTCAGACCAGATAATGTAACAGTCCTTTCTGGCTTTAACCTCTGGGAATTCTACTTCCTGCATTACCCTGGTAAATTATTTCCCATTCCAGAGGCTTCAGCATCTGTCCTGATGCAGGAAACAGAACCATGTTTCAGCCCCTAGGTGAGGCGGTTGCTATGGCTGCGAACAGAGATGGACGAAGCCTTCGCTCTCTGTGCTGGATCGTCCTTTTCCCCTCCTACTTCCGTGAGATCCTGAGCTGTCAGACAGGAATGCCCTGAATTTGAGATTTGCCCAGCTGACAGTAGCTGAAGGGTGACACCCCCAGACTTGTTCTAGATGCAGTGGGACTGGCCTGGCTTGGGCAGAGACACGCATGACAGAAGGATGTTCCTGTCCAATCCAGGCTCCAGAGGCAGAGGCTGGCTGGTTTCCTTCTCTCTCATCTAGTTCTAAGCTCTGTATCAGTGTGGTTCTGTGCACAGAGCCAGCAGAAATGACCCTTTCAAACACGCAGCTGGGCTCCTGCCCATGCGTGCATGGGAGCCAGATCTGCCTAGAGTGACAAACTGCAGAGCCAACGCAGCTACAGGAGAGTGATCTGGAGTCTGCTCCTGTCAGTTGCCCCTGTGCATTACCCTTGATAGTAATGGGGCCATGCAGGGGTTACTGGGGGCATTGCTGGGGATGGGGATGGGGCAGCACAGGGGTTACTGAGGATAGAATTATTAGTGACTGGGTTCCTGACACTGCAGGGAAGCTTTTAATAAAAATCCAAGTTTTATTGCTATTCCTGCCAGGTTTGAAAATCCCCTTTGACAAAACAACTTCTGGGGCCTAAAATTAGAAGCAACAGGGTCCAGAGAGCAGCAGGAGACAGTGGATGCTGAAGCACAGGGCTGGGAGTCGGGACTCCTGAGTTCTACTCTCAGCTCTGGGAGGGCAGGCGGGCGGACGGATCTAGTGTTTAGAGCCGGAGGGAATAGGCTGGGGGACAGGACTCTGGGAGGGCAGTGTGGTCTAGTAGTGAGATTGAGCCAGGACTCCTGGGTCCTATTTCCAGCTCTGAGTGGGGGATGTGGTGGGGGTCCTTGCAGTGTAGTAATAATTGGGTCTACAAAGTTCCCGCTCTTGGGAGCCTCATTGGGAAAGTGGATAAAAGTTTATAAAGTGTCACAACAACTCAGGCTGATGGGAAGAGTTGTGAAAGGGAGACAGACAGAATTAGTCCAAACAAAAAAGCCTCCTGATACCTACCACTCAAGGACTGTGTTACGATCATGCCCGGTGAACAACAGGAGTGTGGGACCAGACATCAATGAAGTAAAAATGGGTGTGTCAGAAATCAGGCTTTCTGGGGGAACAAAATCCTGAGGGGATGGGCTAGGCCACCTATGTCTCCCTTTGGGGGTCCTTAAAAAAGAGATTTCTAGGGGAAAATACGGTTGTGGAAGAGGGAGCCACAGTGCAACAAGTGCTGAGGGGAAGGAGTGAACTTCATCGTCATGGCTGCCACCCCCACATGAGATGCACTATGACATGACTGGGCTTCCTTGTCCTGCTCCTAAGAGATGTCTGGGCCAGAGAGCGCGACCCAGATGACATCGCCACCTGCACTGGCTCTGGCTAAATCTCAACCCCACCTGGGATGTGAGACCATTTCTTCACCTGCCGCCTTCCCCGCCACGTCTTTTTCCTTCCCCATCACCTTCTCTTCCCTCCTTACGCCTTCTGGCAGAGCTGGCAGACTGTGTATTTTGCAACGCTGCTGAGTGTCTGTGGCCAGAGGCAGCTCAAAGCAATGCCCTAAACAGGCCAACGCTGGTACAAGTTTGCCAGGTCTGAGTGGCTGATCAGTACCTGCTGTGACTTTGTTTCTCCAGCAGGAAGGTGGCAACTGAGAGTCAACGCCAGAAGGAAAAGCTTCATCCCTTTCATCTTCTCTCCACTCTTGCATGTGCTTTTTTTTCTTTTCTGCATCTTTAATAAAAGGGCAAAGGGGTGTTTAATGAGCTGTTTGCTGTGGGACTAAGCAGGCTGATGTCTCTGGTTCCCAAAGCTTAATGTCAAATGGGCAGGGTCACGTTAACATCGTTCACTCGTTGGGCCCTTCTATTCCACCTAGATTAACACAACAGCTGTGAGCCAGGGACTGAACTAGGACTCAAGGCTTCTAGTCCCAGCTCTGCCACTAAATGACAGTGGGACCTCGGCCAAGGCTTTTGAATCTTGTTTCTCATTTTCCTCTCCTGGGGGTAGCACATTCCTACTTGTTGGGCTGGTGTCAGTGAGCTGGCCCTGGGAGATGCCCTGGTTGGGTGAAGCAGACACGATAGGCCCAGGCTGCTGGGAAGGGGTGTGAGTTGTTTCATTGTCCTAGCCAGTGATCCATGAAAGCTGCTGCAAATTACCTGTGTTCCACCTTGTAACCCTTTCCCTCACCCACGCGTGTGGGTGGCAGCGGGTCACAGCGACCCAGGGTTTGGCTGCATGGGGGTTAGTGCATAGCCTGGAACCCAGCACCTCTCCTATCCTGCCTGCATTAATCATAACTCCACCCACCTCTGGGGCAACCCAAACTCCCCCTTTAGGCAGCTGGTTTTCTTTCTCTTCCTGGCCTCCATCCGGGGCAGGGACAATGGATGAGATTGGGACCTCCCACCTCCTGGCACTCAACAGCTAGGGTGACATGAATGCAACAGGGCTCAGCCTTGCCAGACACTCACCCCCTGCTTGCCTGGTTACAGACAGGCACACAAGTGGAGTTACGCTGGGAAGACCAAACCTGGGAGTTTGCATCCAGCCCTGGGGAAGGCACATCAACGGTGGACTGGAGGGGGCAGGGATTCACTTTGTTGATAAAAAGTATTTCTCTGTCTGTGCTGTACTAGGGGCTGGCATCTGTTTGAGTGTGTGTGTGGAGGGGGGAAAGGGGCTGGGATACAGATCTCCTGGGTTCTATGGCCATTTCTGGGAGAGAAGTTTGGGATCCAGGACACTCGGGTTCTTCTTCGAGTGCTTGCTCATATCCATTCCAGGTAGGTGTGTGTGCGCCGCGTGCACGTTCGTTGGAAGATTTTTACCCTAGCAACACTCGGTGGGTCGGCTGGGTGCCCCCTGGAGTGGCGCCGCTATGGCGCCGGATAAATTACCCTGCCATTGCAGCCACCTTCAGTTCCTCTTATCGCCCTTGATCGTCACGTTGGAACAGTGGAGCGCAGCTTAGCTGACTCCTTGCCCTAGCTACTCGTAGTTCTCGTGTATATAGCTTATAGGTTATAAGGCCTTTTATATATACATTTATAACTCTTTACGTGTCTTTCGTTTCACTAGCGTAGCTTAGTTTAGTAATAGCGAGGGTTTTCGGGTGGCCCTTCCAACCAGGTGCCGGAGCCATGCCCAGTCACGGTTTTTAAATGTGGCTCGCTACCACAAGCGGATGCATAGGAGATCCGCACAACTTCTGTCTTGAGGTGCCTCGGGGAATAGCACTTCACAGTAAGTGCCCCATTTTGCAAGTTTAACGGAACAAATGGAGGGACTCTTCACTGTACCTCTCACCTTCGGCAACAAGCGCTCGGTCATCGGAGGGCAGAAGCGCTCGCTGCACGGGCCCCTCGGCATGCCAAGCCTCTCGACACCGGCCGTAACGGCCGCAGCCGAAGTATGACTTGGCACCGCTCCGTCTCTCCAAGGTCGAGAGAGCCCACGACGTCCTGCCAGTGCCTGCCAGCTCCCCGGCACGCGCTGTGGTTGAGCGTTCTGCTCGTCCTGCTCCGTGCCACTGCACCGAGCCTGAAGAGCTAATCTAAGTCGGATCGCCCTGCACGACCCTGCATAGGCACCAATTGACATCGGGTCTTCGATTCCAGTCCCACGGGTAGATCGGAATCAGTGGTGACAGTCCCACACGCGCCGTGGTTGAGCTCCCTGCTCCTGCTGCTTTCGTGCCAACTGCACCGCAGCCTGAGAGCTCATCTAAGTCGGATCGCCCGGCACCGACACCTGCCAAGGCACCGACAATGTCGGCACTGTCGATCCTGGTCCCACAAGGGCCGTCGAATCCAGTGCCTGACTGCTCCCCGGCGCACGCCATGGTTGAGCTCCCTGCTCCTGCTGCTTCCGTGCAAACTGCACCACAGCCAGAGAACTTGTCTAAGTCGGATCGCCCGGCACCGACACCTGCCAAGGCACTGATGACGTCGGCACCGTCGATCCCAGTCCCACGAGGGCTGTCGAATCCGGGGCCTGACAGCTCCCCAGTACGCGCTGTGGTTGGGCTTACTGTTCCCTCCATGCTGGAGACATTCTCAATGGTGAGGGATCTCATTGCCATGACAGAGTAGATGCTGCCTGAACCCCCAGCACCACCGGTGCGGGTAATACAGTCTCTTAGCAAGCCTCCCTTGATACGACCATCCTCTGTCGGCACAGCAGAGCGGCACTGTTCATGATCACGGTCCCTCCAGGTCCCGTCGGCACTCCCGCTCCCGACGCCACTTGCAGTCCCGACGCTGTTCTCCTTGGTACCAGTCGCACTTGCCGCACCGGTCAGTGTCCCATTCACCAACCCGCTAATCTTGGCACCGTTCCAGCTCCCAGCACCGCTACAGGCACCGTGATTCCCATAGCCGCTCCCGATCTCGAGATCTTGGTCGATCTCCCGGCACCGCTCTGGTCGCAGGTCCGGATCTCGTTTCAGGTACCGGTACGCCTTCTGGTACCGGTCCCCAGTTCCGAGTTGGGCAAGGTACGGTAGAGTCAGAGACTCTGCCCATGATTTTTCAGCACCTCCATGGCCATCCAGACACGCATCAGTGTCTTCCCACGTGGACAGCTCTTATGCTCAGGACCGTGATTCTGATGTGCTCACCAACAACCTGAGAGCCCATCAGGACCTCCTAAGGAGGGTAGCACTCAGTGTGGACCTCCAGGTGCAGGAGGTCCCTGAGGTATGGGACCCGGTAGTGGACATTCTATCGGCGGTTGCCCCACTAGAGGGGCCCTACCCATTTATTCGGACCATCCAGGCGAATGCCGATATTCTATGGAGGGTATGGCTACTTACCCGAGATCTCTCGCGCAGCTCATGGTCCTCGGTCCATACCTTGCTTCGCATCATGCTCTGGTTCAACAGTCTGAGATGCTGCAGCTCTGGCTCAGCGTTTTACATTCTGCCACATTTCACTCCGACCCAACTGCCTACATAAGCTGAGAATCACCTAACGGAATGGATAAGAGCCAATCAAACAGCCTTGCTTAGCCCCTATAATTATAACACCTGGGATGACGGTGGATAAGTTTATGGAGCTTCTCCATCAAGACTCCCGCCAAGAGTTCACTGCCCTCTTGGAGAAGGGAAAAAGGTGGCCAGAGCTTCCCTCCAAGGCCTCGTTACCATGAGGAGCATCTCATGGCTTCAGGTTTCAAAACCTCCGGCCGGAGCTGCAGTTACCATTCAGACTTATCATTTGATGGTAAAAAGGCCTCTTTGTGGTGAAGTCAACCCAGGCTGCAAAGCCTGAAGGACAACAGGGTCCTAATGCGCCTCTCTCGCGTGCATACGCGACGACCTAATGCAGGCCTTTCCATCCCCAGCCACACCGCCATACTCTGTGCCTAGCCACAGATAGGACTTTGGCAGACGGTGCGGCTGAGGTGGTCACAGACGACCGTCAGGACCCCTAGAGGGCCAAGATCAAGGTCCCTCGCAATCATCACCGGGACCAAAGACGAACTTTCAAAGGTGCGCCCTGAGGGTGAACCAGTGCGTACCAGTTACAGGCGGGATCCCACTCCTACTTCCTCTTGGCGTGGTCCCCAGTTAACTCCAGTTCGCTGGTCCTACACATGGTGGAGTATGGGTACCCACCTCCAATTTGCTCCAACCCTGTCCCTCTTCAGGGACTCCTCTCAAGAGCAATTCCTCTTACAAGAGGTGCAGACGCCGATGGACGAAAAGGGGCAAGGAGCTTTACTCTTGTTATTCCCTAATCTCCCAAGTTGTACGGCGGTCTCAGACCTATCCTAGACCTACGAGGACTCAACCAGTTTATGATAAGGTTGAAGTTGCGCATGGTATCCCTGGGAACCATTATCCCGTCTTTGGATCCTGGAGAGACTGGTATGCCTCCCTCGATATGAAGGACGCGTACTTTCACATCGCCATCTTCCCTCTGCACAGGAGATACCTCCCTTTCTAGCCAACTGTCGGTACTTCCAGTTTACGGTCCTGCTGTTTGGCCTTTCTACCAGCCCCACGGGCATTAACCAAGTGTATGGCCGTTAGCACCATCCACCTCCGCCGACGTCAGATATGTGTTTTCCGTATCTGGACGATTGGCTTATCCGAGGAGACTCCGAGACACAAGTCACTCAGCATGTGGGCATCGTCAAGGACCTATTCACACGTCTAGGCCTGATGATCACTATGGAAACATCCACTCTGGTTCCCATGCAGAGGTTAAACTTCCTAGGAGCTATCCTGGACTCCGACCTAGCCGGAGCCTGCTTACCACAGCCGGCAGTTTCAGGCGATGGCATCAATCATCCGAGGTCTGCAGACTTTCCCAACGACCTCAGGCTCGCACTTGTCTTGGTCTCCTGGGTCCCATGGCTGCCTGCAAGTTTGTAACCAAACACGCCAAGCTCCGCCCTCTGTCCTCTCCAAGTTTGGCTCAAATCGGCGTACTGCCGGGACAGGGCCCAGTGGTCACGATAGTCACCATTCCCTCGAGCACCCTAGCTCCCTAGAATGGTGGCTAACCCCTCCCTGGTGTGGTGCAGGATGCCGTTCCATCCGCCCCAGCCCTCAACTGTCCCTGACGACGGACGCGTCATCTCTTGGCTCAGGTGCTCACCTCAGTCACCTTCGAGCTTAAGGCCTTTGGTCTTCTCAGGAGCTGGCGTTCCACATCAATGTCCAAAAATGAGAGCAGTCCTCCTGGCGTTGCCAGGGGTTCTCAGCAGCAGCTGCGAGGCCGTGGTGTCTCAGTGTTACAGCCAACACGATGGCCATGTGCTACATAAACAACCAGGGAGAGACATGGTCCTCCTCCTTTTTGTCAGGAGGCCATCCATCTCTGGGACTTTTGCATAGCCTACTCGATAAATTCTAGTAGCGTCCTTTCTCCCAGGCGTTCGGAACGCCTTGCCGCTTCGACTCAGCAAGTCTTTCCTGTCTCACGAGTGGTCGCTCTGCCCGATGTTGATGCATTCTGTTTCCAGAAGTGGGGGAATTTTTGCCCCATAGACCTGTTCGCTTACCGTGAGAACAGAAATGTCCGAGGTTCTGCTTCTTCCAAGGTCTCTCCCCGGGATCGATCTCGGGCGTTTTGCTCATGCCATGGAAGGGCCAACTCCTTTATGCCTTCCCACCGTTCCCCTGGCTCATTGGGTCCTGCTCAGACTTCGCAGGGGCAGGGCGCGCATCATCATGATCACTCCAGCACGTGGTCCAGGCAGCACTGATACACCACGTTGCTCGATCCTGTCAATAGCCAACCAATTACCCTGCCACTCCACCCAGACCTCATAACTCAGGACCACCACAGCGGGCTTCCGACATACTGGTATGTCCGTTCCTCCCTGCTCACTATTTCTTCAGTCCGTTAAGGAAAGGGAAATGCATGGAGCAGGCGCAGCCCCGAAGATTAGAAGCGAGCTAGCGCGAATGACCCTAATCGCCGCGAAGGTGTACTCTGCAGGGGCCTTTATAGCTCTGGGTGGAGGATCAGAGCAAGCCTTGCCTTAGCCCCGTTATAATATAATAAACTGTGTGACGGTGGATAGTTTATGGAGACTTCTCCATCAAGACTCCGCCAAGAGTTCACGCCCTCTTGGAGGAAGGGGAAAAAGGTAGCCGGAGTCCGTCCAGACTCGTTACCTGGGAGGCATTCATGGCTTCAGGGTTTCAACCTCCGGCGGAGTGGCAGTATTACCATCAAACTTACCATTTGATGGGTAAGGGGCTCTTTTGATGAAGTCAACCAAGGCGCAAAAGCCTGAAGGACAACAGAGGTCCTGACTGTGCTCTCTCGGTGTGCAAACGCTGACGACCTACTCAGGCATTCGCGTCCCCAGTCACACCGCCGTACTCATGTGCTAGCCAACAGACAGGACTTTGGCAAGACGGCCGGCTGAGTGGTTGCAGAATGAACCGTCAGACCTAAGGGCCAAGATCGGGTCCTTCGACAATCCACCACGGGACCAAAGATGAACTTTCGAAGGTCGCCTGAGGCAGCGTACAGGTCAGCGGCGATGCCATCCTAAATCCTCTTGTAGGTCCCAGTTACTTAGTTCGCTCTGACTCTACACATGGGAATATGAGGTACCACCTCCATTTGTTCAACCATGTCCCTCTTCAGAGATCTCTCAAGCGCAATTCCTCTTACAGAGGTGCAGACGCCGATGGACGAATGGCAAGGGTTTTACTCCCTATCCCTATCCAAATCTACGGAGGTCTCAGACTATCCTAACCTACGAGGACTTCAACCAGTTATGATAAGGTTGACATTGGCTGGATTCTGGGAACATTTCTGTCCTTGGATCTGGAGACCTGGATATCCACCCTCGATATGAGGATGCGTACTTTCACATGCCATCTTCCATCTTCTCTCTTGGAGCAAGCACTCGAAGAAGAAAAGATGGTTACTCACCTTTGTAACTGTTGTTCTTCGAGATGTGTTGCTCATATTCATTCCAAACCCACCCTCCTTCCCCTCTGTCGGAGTAGCCGGCAAGAAGGAACTGAAGGGTGGCTGGGCCGGCAGGGGTATATATCCGGTGCCATAGCCGAGTGTTGCTAGGGTAAAAATCTTCCGACGAATGTGCACGCGGCGCGCGCACACCTAACTGGAATGGATATGAGCAACATATCTCGAAGAGCAACAGTTACAAAGGTGAGTAACCGTCTTTTCTGTTCCCTTAAAAACAACCATTGGGGAGTCTAATCCCTCCCCTCCTCTGTGCTCCAGTAACTTGACCCTGGGGAGATGTTATTTTTAAACCTCCCATTGAGCCAGATTATTTGTATTCTTCCAGTTATTTTTAACTTCCCTGCAGGGAGCAATGAATCCATCCAGAGCAAAGGGACCTGATGGCCATGGACCTCTAAGCCCCAGGGACCCACTGCTTCCTGGACTGGCATAAAAGAGCCAAGATCTCTTTGCATCCTGTGCCCACAACCACCTGGAACCCAGGACTCCTGGCTCCCTGAACCGCTCCCCTCCCAAGCCTCTTTGCTGTTCTGCGATCAATGCTGCTGTGAGGTAAAGGTGCCCCCGGCAGCCTGCTCGTGAGTGGGGTTTGCAATGACCCTGTTTCACGCGTCCTGAATGTGATCGGGGGCTGGATTGGGGTCTGGTCCATTCCCAACTTTGTATCTGTCCTGGATCCAGCTGGCACCGGATCAGACTGTGTGGCAGTCTCAGAAGAGGTACCCCAGGGGTGAGCCAGGCCCTTGACTTGTCATGGAGGGGCAGGGGTAGCTGGCATAGGGGGGGATGGGGAGGGAAGGGGAATGTTTCTGCATGGAACAAGACTGAAAAGGCACTGGGAGCCAGGACTCCTGGGTTTTATCCCTGGCTCTGGGAGGGGAGTGGGGTCTAGTGGTTACAGCAGGGGGGTTGGGGGCTGAGAGTCCAGATTCCTTGGTTTTTTACCCTGCTCTAGAAAGGAAAATGGAGTCTAGTGGTTAGAGCAGGGGGCTGGAAATCAGTGGGACCTTGGGCATATCCCTTACCTGCTCTGTGCCTCAGTTTCCCTATCTATAAAATAGCAATAAAGGCAAGAAGCTCCTTGCCTGGGGAGTTGGGAAGTAAAATTAATCTCTGCAAAATGCTCTGAGATGCATCAGTCATGTAGGTAAACCTTCTCCCCCACCCCACCCCACCCCAAACTGGGTGATGGTGGGTGTGGAGTCTGGGAGCAGGAAGAGGTAGTGGGGAGGAGAGTGGGACACCCTCCCTAGGGGTCCCATAAAGGTGGAGGTCTCTAAATACCAGGATGGAAATCTCATTATTGCCCTGTAGCAGCCCCCACCCCGTGCCACTTGGGGGAGCACTCCTGGGGGGTGTCCTTGTTTCACATGCCTACCTCCATCTGGATTCTTGTGGGAGAGGAAGGATCCCAGGTCTCAGCCAGGGAGAAACACTGACCCACTCATGTGGGGATGGGGTATGTACATGCTGCATCCCAGACACACTGTGAATGACTGGGTCCTTGGATGCCCCCCCTTGCCCTGAAGCTCCATGGCCCCTCCCCAACACAGCCCCCTCTGCCCTGGGTCCAAGAGCCCCCTCCCTCACCCTGGAGCACCCCCGGGACTCACTACAGTTTTCTCTTTCTCCCTGCCCAGGACCAGCTCCCCCATCCCACTGTCGAATTGGGGAGCCCCGCATACAGGGACCGCGGGGGATGGCAGCAGCTTGGAGCCCGATCCTCCTGCTGCTGCTGCTGTGGGGCCAGCTGGCAGGTGGGTGCCAGGGGAATGGGGAAGCTAGTCTGGCCCCACTGGGAGATCGATGGGGGAAAAGGGGGTGTCATCAAATGGTTAATGTGTGTCCCAGTGCCCTGCTTCCCCTCTAACCTAGACCAGTGGTTTTCAAACCTTTTGTACTGGTGACCCCTTTCACACAGCGAGCCGCTGAGTGTGACCTCCCCCTTATAAATTAAAAAGGGGGGTAACTGTGAGCCCTGTGGAACTGACAGCTCACAATGTCCCTGTGACCTGCTGAGGGCTCATGACCCCCAGTTTGAGAACCGCTGCACTAGCCCCCATTCCCTTCCCTGAGCCAAGGGTAGAACCCAGGAGTCCTGACTGCTAGCCCCTATCCTCTAACCATTAGACTGCCCTGCCCTCCCTGAGCCAGGGATAGAACCCAGGAGTCCTGGCTGCTATTGTCCATGAGCTCCAGCTCCCCACTGGTCCTGTTCATTTCTAGGGGGCAGGAGCATTCCCTTCCAGGCACAGACCAGCTGCCCCCACTTTGGGCTCCACACTCCTGTCTGGCTCCTGCTGACCAGCCCCTTTCTCCTCTACAGCCTCCCAGCACTGGGCCCTGTGCCGGCCCGGCCTGCTGTCCGCTCGCCACCCTGTGCTGGGCTTCTGGGAGCAGATCCGCCCAGGCTCGGGCTGTGCTAGCCGGGGGCGCTCAGCCTCGGGCCAGGAGGTGCATATACTCATCCTAGGGGGGCCAGTGGAGAGGATGGGGGCCAGACAGGTAGGTGGGAGGGAGTGACCCTGCCCTGTCCTCTTCCAGCCTCACCCTGGGCCCCCCACCTCAGCCCCATTGCCCCCTGTCCCATCCTGTGCCTTCTCCCTGCTCTCTACCCCAGCTCCACCATTTCACCCCCTGCCCTCCATCCTGTCCCCTTCAATCTGCCCCACCTTCCTGGTCTCTGCCCTCTGCCCCACCCCCTACCTTCTACCTTGGCCCTTTCACCCCTCCTCACTACCTGCCCCTACCCTGTACCCCCACCCTCCCCCGTTCCATCTGCCTCACCCCCTCGCTTCCTGTCCTTCATCTTGTACTCCCACCCTACCTTCTGCCCCTCCACTCTGCACCCCACAGCCTTGCCCCCTGCTCTGCATCCCACATGCCTCCCTTCCAGACTGTGCCCCATGCCCCCTCCTCCAGTCCTGTCCCCAGCTCTATACTCCTGCTTCCTGTCCCTGCCACCCCCCATCCCAACCCCTTGGCCTGTGCCCCCACCACACCCCTTCCCCCAACCCTGCTGCCTCACCCCCTGCCCTCACCACAATGTGCCCCCTCTCCTCTAGCCTCGCCTCCCACTCCCTGGTGCCCCAGCCCCTCAGCCAGCTACATGCCTGCCCTGTGCCCCACACACCTCCCCTCCCCTGCAGCCCCCACACCCTTCCCTGTGCCCCCAGCTCCATGGCCTTGGCCTCTCCCCTTTGGGCCTGAAGCCCCTAATGCAGGGCCCTCTGCTCCCTCCCAGGTGAGCCTAGAATTGGGCCCAGCCCCTGCTGGCAGAGCCCCCATCTTTGTGCTCAGCTCCCTGGCGCCTGTGGTCTGGAGCCTCCAGACAGCCCAGGTGGCTCTTGGGGAGCAATGGACCTTCCAGGTGAGGGGGGCGGTTGTGGGGCTCGGGTGTGGGGGGCTATGGGAGGGGAAGGTGGGAAGGGGGTGTAAGAGGGCTGCGAGGGGAAGTCGGACATCAGGGCAGTTGGGGGAGGGTGGGGCAAGCAGTGAGGGTGGAGGAGGTATGGGAGGATTGGGGCAGGTGGGGAGCGGAGCTGGCACGGGTGTGGGAGGGAAGTGTGGGGCCAGCAATGGGGATTGGAGGAGAGGAGGGCTGTGGTGGATGAGGGGGATGGAGGTAGCTGTGGCAAGGGCAGGTGAGCAGTGGGGGTGATGGAGGGGTGGGAAGGGGGGGCTGGAGGTCACTTCTTTGGACTGGGGCTGGAGCAGGGTCTCTGGATGTTGGGCAGGGGATGGGGTGCAGAGGGGCAGGGTGGGGGATGGGGAATTGGGAGCTTTTGGAGGAAGAGGAGTTTGATCCCAGGGGAAGTCAGAGGAGTGGGGTGAGTGGAGGGTGGCTGGATGGGGGAGGGGCTTTCAGGTCAAAGGGCAGCAGGGTTGGGGGGTTCTGGCCAGGGGCAGTGGGGGTGGGGGCACAGGTGGGAAGGCCGAGGTATTGATGGTTGGAGGATCCTCCCCCCGACTGTTACCCCTGGGGCTAGGAGGTGTGAGGAACCCAGGAGTCCTGTGGGGGCTGGGAGCGATGGGGACCTGAGGTGGGAGTGGGGGATATGTGGCACCTCATCAAGGGATGGGATGTCCATTCTTCTGGTGACCCCTCACCATTATGCCCCCCCTACAGGTCTCCCCGGGGTCCAGACTCTCGGCCCTTGGGGGTGTCACTGTCACTGAGACCCAGCTGCCCCAGACTCCCCGAGGGCTCCTACGCTGGGCCCATGAGGAACACGGCGGGGTCAGCTCCCTGGCTGCGTATCGGGGTGTCAACATGGTCTATGTGCAGCTGGGAGACGGTATGGGGGGCTGGGAATTGGACCCCCATGTCAATGGGGGGAAGGGCTCCATGGGATGTGGGGATCAGATCCTTATGTCAGTGGGGGGAGGGGACGCAGGGTGCTGGGGATCGGACCCCATTTCAGTGGGGGAGGGGACCTCGGGCATTAGAACCAGCCCCATGTGCCTGAGGGAGGGAATTCCAGGGAAATATTGGGGGATTTACCCCAGGAATCCCCCATTCCTTAAGGGACCTCTGGGGTTAACCCTCCCAACCTCCCCAGCCCCTCTGCATTCTCGCTCCCAGATGGGGTCTCGCCAGGCACCTGCAAACTTTGCAGGAACTTTCTCTCCCCGACCCACTTCGCTTCCAACCTCCGACCACGGCCCCTGTGGGGCTGCCTGACCTCTGACCGCCCTTTGGACCCTGAAGTTCACGTCATCTTCTCCAAAGGAGCCAGGCCCCGGTACGAACCATACATCAGAGCATCCTCTGGGGCTGGGATGGCGGGAGGCTGTGGGTCGGGATGGAGGGGCACCAGCAAAGCTGGGGCAGGGGGGAGCCCAGAGCTGGGATAACTGGCGGGGGGGTGCTACGCATCAGGATTGAGGGGGGCTGGGGAGAGCCCACATTAAGGACAGAGGGGGCTTTGAGACAGGATAGAAGGGCACTGGGAGAGCTGGGGGGGTGGGGGCTTCACCTCTTTTGCTGCTCAACCGCATGGCAGGAAATGCCCAGCCCAGTTGATGGGGGGTGGGTCCTGCTGTGTCTCCAGGCCCCCAGACCATCTCACTGTGAAGCTCCAAGCACCTGGAGGCTGCTGCTCCCCCCGGCGGGAGCTGATCGTGGTGCTGAAGAGTGAGTCTGCCACTAGCTGGCTGGTCCGAATCCCCCACATGGCCGGGCGCCTGCGAGTCCTGGTAAGAGAAGGGCTCCCTGGGGATAGGAGAGGGGTTACAGGGCCAGGAACAGCCCCCTCATCCACAACCCCTCCATGCACATGCTCCCCTGTGACCCTTCCCTGCCTCCCTCCCTCCCAGTCTCTCCCCCCTGACTCTGACCCTGACCTTGACCCTTTGGCCTGCTGCCCCATGGCATCTTCTGAGTCCTCATGACCTTTAACCTCTCATCTGGTTTCTCCTCTCAGACCCAGCCCCCTCTGGCTTGGTGTCCCTTGTTGCCAAGGTGAACCCAGGAGTCCTGGCGTCCAGCTCAGCTCCACTGGTTCCAAGCTCCCTGGCTCCTGACTCAGTGGCTGGGGTGGAGTTGCCCCTCTCTGGAACTTCCCAGCCACTCCTTGCGCTGACACCTTGTTCACCTGGTGCTGCTCATTTTTATAGCGTTACCCATGATGCCCTGCTCCAGCCTCAGCCTGATCACCCTGAGCTGGAGCAGGGTCCAGGTTGACCTTGGGCTCTGTCATTCTGCCCTGCCCCCCATTTTCTTACAGGCATCCCACGAGGTCTCGGTCAGCGGCACAGAACCAGAACTGGACCTGACTGTGAGCAGCAGCATGTCCCTGGGCCTGGCCTATGCCAGTGACCCCATGGCCTGGGCAATGGAGCAGGGACTGCCTGGGGTCACATCTTACACAGAGGCCAAGCAGGTGAACAGGTTCCTGGTCATTGTAGGGCTAGATGGTAGGTGACTCCTTAGGGGGCAGGGAATGGGCACAGGGTGCAATGCCAAGGGAGGGCCATTAGGGGGTCCACCTGACTCAGACCCTGCCCCACTCCCAGTGCAGGGGGAACTGGGAGCTGCAGCTCTGCCCTGTGGCCCCCTCCCCCCAGGCACAGACAGACCCTTGGTGGCCCCCAGTGGTGGGAGAGGCTCATGCCCCAGACGATGCCCTCAGGGCTGGCATGTCTGTCCTTCCCAGGGCACCATTACATCTAAAACCCCAGTGCCATGGTGAAAGGGGGGGCGGGTGGGAATATGGGGACTAGGACACAGAGCTTGGCAGTTCTCAAACCAGCCAGCAGGGGGCAGACTTGCGCTCTCTCTTTCTCTCATGTCCCCTTACCCTGTTCACCACCCTGCCCTGCTTCCTCCTTCCTCTCTGCTCCCTCACTCTGTTTCTCCTGCTAGGGAAAGCCAAGGCCCCCCACCCCTCCATCGCGCTCCCCAGACCCGCCAAGATCTCCCCCATGGTCTGGGAGAGAAGCTGGGCAGCCCCAGGAGATGGGAGAACTGTGAGGCTGGCGGGAGCTCTGTCTGTGGTGTGTCTGAGCGAGAGGGTGGCTGTTTATGTCAACAAGGACATGCTCCAGGTGAGGAATCCCCTTGTATAAACAGTTCCTTGAGGGTAACACTAGGCGGCGCGGTGCTGCAGGGAGTGTGGTGGGGGCTCAGTAGGGGGTGCTCTCCCCTCGCAGTCAGTGCTGGCCCCAGGGCGGCACTAGGGGGTGCTGTGCTGTGGGGAGTCAGGTGGCGGCTCAGCAGGAGGTGCCATCCCCTCCCAGTCAGTGCTGGCCCCGGAGAAGCGCTAGGGGGCGTTGTACTGCAGGGAGCAGGTGGAGGGCTCAGTAGGGGGCGCTCTCCCCTCCCAGTCAATGCTGGCCCCGGGGTGACACTAGGGGGCGTTGTGCTGCAGGGAGCGTGGTGGGGGCTAAGCAGGGGGCGCTCTCCCCTCCCAGTCAGTGCTGGCCGCAGTGTGGTGCTAGGGGGCGCTGTGCTGCAGGGGGCTCAGCAGGGGGCGCTCTCCCCTCCCAGTCAGTGCTGGTTGTATCAGTTTCATACTCTCCCCCTACCCGCCTGGGCCAGGCTGCCAGACTCTCCCCAGCCCGAGTGACCCTGCGGGACCCCAGCTGTGCAGCCCAGTCCAATGGCACCCACTTCCTGCTGGAGTCCTCCCTGGCCAGCTGCGGTGCCCTGCGCATCCCGGCCCTGGACCCCACCTCGGGCGTTGGGCGGTACCAGAACACGGTGAGCCAGGGGATAGGGGGCACAATGTGGGGCTGAGAGTGAATGGGAGGGGGGAGATGTGAAGTGAAAGTGTCTGGGGGTCTGCAAAGGGGCTAGAATGTTAGGGGAGTTAGGGGAGAGGAGCAGGACAGAGCCAATGGGGGCTGGGGAACAGGGTGACTCTAGGAGACTGGAACTGGGGAAGAGTGGGAGAAGTGAGGACTGGGAAGGCTGAGGTTAATGGGAGGACTGGGGAAACTGGAATTCTGTGGGGCTGGGAGAGTTGGTCCTGGCTCTGCCTCCACCATCCCGGGGCGCTGGGGTCTCGTCTGATGCCCCCATGTTTCTGATTGTGCCGGTCGCTCCCCACCCCTTCTCTCACTTTCCCCTCCCCCCAGGTGGTGCTCTGGGGCAGCGGGCCAGGGGCAGCGCCCGGGGGTCCCCCGCTCCCGGTGGGACAGACTGAAGATAGCTCGGAGTCCATTGAGGTGGGCGAGGGGGGAGGGGAGGCGAGGCGTCTTTGGCCAGGTGATTCTGGCACCACTGTGGGGCAGGGCCCTCAGATCTTTTCAGTGGGGAAGGACCTGGGATTGGTGGGTTCCCTCTCAAACTATTGGGAGCAGCTCAAAGTGGGAGAGCACGCTGGGCCCGCTCCAAACCCCCCTGAGCTGGATTGGGGGTTCCTGGCTCCCAAGGGCTCCTGGCTCAGTGGGGACTGGGCAGCAGCCGTGGGGAGATGGAGAGCCTTGGCTGGGGAGGTGTCCTAGGGTTTGGGAAGACTGGGATAACTGGGGAGTGTCTAGGACTGGAGTTCTGGAGGTTGGTCCCCATATCCCCTATCCCGCCCCACACCCTCTGCTTCTCTCCCACAGTTCTCTTGCTCCTCCCCAGCCCTGAGTGAACCATCCCGCTCTGCTGAGCCCATCCCAGATCTGCCCGTCCACCTGGGCCGTGTCTTGCTCAGCCTGGAGGTCTACAGCTCCGAGGCCTTTGCCAAGGCCCAGGGACCCTGCACGGTGTTGGCCAACAGCCGCGTCTTTGTAGAAGTAACTGGGAGGGAGGCACCATCCAGCCCCATGGCACTGGGATCCCCCTCCCCTCTGCCCCAGCAAGCCTGGGGCTTTGCCCAGGGCCACATCATCTTCGGGAGGGCAGATCTCTGAGGGGCTGCGCTAGCCAGGTACCCTGCCCCCCCCCCGGCTGGTTAACCTGCTGGAGCTGTGGGATCCTCTCCCTCAGGCCTCTTCAAAACCCACAGGGGGATTGCTCCAGGCTGTGGGGCAGGAGCTGTGGAGAAAGTTACAGTATTAACCTGGCAGGAGGTGAGATTGGTGGTGTTAGAGCAGGGGGCAGGATATCTGGGTTCTATCCCCAGTTCTGGGAGGGGAGCAGGATCAGGGATTAGAATGAGGGTGGGTGCCAGGACTCCTGGGTTCCAGGCTTGGGGGTGAGATCATGTTTGTGGAGTGGGACCCAGCTGGCCTGAGGCATCCATCCCCTCCTGAGCTCTCCCCAACCCTCTGTGCAGGCTGCTCTGGCTGCCTTCGACCCTCGACTCAGCTTCAGCATCCGCCTCTGCTTCCTCTCGCCAAGCTCCTCCTCCTCGCAGGACTCACCGTACACCTTGGTGCGGGGGGGCTGCCCAGCCCACCCCGATGTCTCTCTGCACCCACCCCACAAGGGGGCTGCAGACCCGGCCTTGCCCCCCGGCTCCCAGGAGCTGCAGCGCCTCAGTTTCCTGCTCCGGCCCCTCTACAACGACTCCATCCAATTCCTGCACTGCCGCCTGGCCCTCTGCACCCAGGAGCCCCAGGGCCAGGCTGGGGCCTATGGGGGCGCCCTCCCCAAGGTCTGTACCGCGCTGCCAGATGCCACCCCTGCTGGATGGAATCCAGCCTGCTCTACTGTGTGTGGCTCTAGCCTGCAGACCACCGGGGGGATAAAAGCCCAGCTACTGTTGCAGCAAAGGGGGGTCTCCTTTAGCTCAGGCGGCAGCATGAACTGGCCCCAGTTCTATCCTTGCCTCCAGGGTTGTGTCCTAGGCTGGATTTCTACTCTGGGCTGCAGGCAATGCTGGGAGCACCTGGAGGACAGGGGCTGAATCCCCCAGGCCAGTACAATGATCCCTGCTGGGGGGGAAGTGTCCCAGGGGGCCAACTCTGCCTGCGGGGTCAATGCTGCAGGGGCTGCTCTGGGAGTAGAATGGAGTCTAGTGTTTACAGGGCCAGGCCCCCTGGCTTCCATTCCCCTAGAGTCAGGACTCTTGGCCACAGTTGTGACCCCTGGCAAGCAGCTGGGGGTGGAGGGGCAGATGTTCTCTGGGACAAATCAATGTCAATCTACACCAGTTAGAACCAGCGTGGCTGGACTCAGGAAGGGGGTGGGACCCCAGGGCTGGGACCAGTAGGGTGGAGGGAGGGGCTGGGGCTGGGATTTGGAAGGTTGGGGGAGGGGTGAGCATCCAGTACTGGGAGGAGGTGCCTGTCTGAGCCTTGTCAGTTTCAGTGTGGGCCCCACGCTGGGGCATGCCCTAGCAGCCACGTGGGGGAGCCGGGCAGCAGGCGGTTCCAGCACACCTTCACCAAGCCCATCATCGTAACGGTGGGGCACCTGGCCAGAGCCACCAAACCCACCCCAGGAACAGGTGAGACCTGGGACGGGCTGGGGCTGGTTATGAGAGCAGGCACAGAGACTGCAACATACCAAGGCCCTGATGCAATCGCCCTGCAGTGCAGCGCCCCTTAGCACTGGGCTGGGAACTGGGGTGAGCGCTGACTGCCAGGGGAGAGCGCCCCCTAGAGGAGATATGGGGCTGTCTCCATCATTCTCTCAAAGTGTTTCTGGCTTCCTTGTCCTCTCGCCGCAGATCCCTTTCCAGTGCCCTTTCCTCTGGCTGGCAGGAGGGGGAAGGCACTGAAGGAGGCACCCCAGCCAGAGCAGGGAGACACACCCCCTGGTAAGAGATGCCCTGTCAATATCACCCCCTCAAGCCACCTGGTGGCCCACTTGCCTTGCAAGCTGCAGAGAGCACATAGCTCCCCTGGGGTTCAGTGGGAACAGAGGGCATGCTGGGAATCAGGATTCCTGGGTTCTATTCCCTGTTTGGGGGCGGGGGGGGCTATTGGGTGACAGCAAGGTGGAGGAGGAGTCTGGGAGCCTGGACTCCTGGGTTCCCCCCACCAGCACTGGCTCTCCGCTCCTGGGGGTGGCTGTGGGGCTCACTCTCCTCATTCCCCACAGCCCCCCTTCCGCAGGGCCTGGAGCTGCCCACCGTGGTGGGCATCGTCTTCTCAGCTTTCATCATTGGCGTCTCTCTCACTGGGGGGCTCTGGCTCATTCACTCCAGGACAGGTAGGAGTGGCCGTCGGTTGAGGTGGGGGTCAGGAGATGGATGGTGCCCCTGTTGATCCAGTTGCTGCCTATACCTCACCCCCCACCCCCCGCTGGACCAGTGGTTCCTTCCTAGTCAATACATTTGGGGGTGGGAGTGGGCTTGTCATGTGTCACGTGTGTGTGTGTGGGGGGGAACCAGGGGACTCCACAGGAATCCTCCTCTGTACCCCAGAGTCTAAAGCTACCAGCATCCCCAGAGCCCCAGGCAAAAACCCCCTTAACTCTGGGAGGAGACTGGGGGTGGGTGGGTCTTGGAGCCAGAACTCTTGAGTTCTGTCCCAGCTCTGGGTGGGGAGTGGCATCTAGTGGGTTAGAGCAGGGAGGGGCTGAGACCCAGGACTCCTGTGGGGCTAAGGGTTTGAGCAGATTGAGAGTCAGGATGTTGAAGGGTTACTGATTCCTAGCCCCCATCCCAAAAATGACCCTTGGCACTCTGCCATCCCCAGCCCTTTCTCCTAAGCTCTGACAGCCCCATTCCTGGCCCCAGGATTCACACCAGGGGCTTTCCTTCTAGTGAAGCCTCCCCCAGGTGCTTGGTCTGTCTTGTGACAAGTTCCACAGATAGCCTGCAGGATTCCCTGCCACGAGGTCTAAGGGCTTAGCTGGTGTCAAATAAAACTGGCTGTCTATAGCTAATAAGTGGGGTGGCAAAGGCAGTGTGGGATGAATCCAGGCAGCAGATGACACTCAAAGGATGGGAGAGGCAACGGATTCAGGCTTAATCCTTGTTTCTTGCTATGAGCCGGTGGTACTCCTTGCCACAAGGGCTCTGTGAAGTTGGGAGTTTAGCAGGGTTCAGGGAGGGATTTGATGGTTCGACTATGAATGAGAACAATCCGGAGACACCAGCATGGCTGCCAGGCATACTCCGGTGCACGGTTATGGGAGCAAGGGGGAGGGTTGGGAGTATGGGACACACAGGGGGCAGAGTTGGGGCAGAGCAGGCACTAGGGACTGAAAAGTGAACTCTGCAGCTCAAGCACCCTCTGAGGCTGCCTGGGAAATACCCCCCCCAGTGGAGGAAGGTGGTACCGCAAGTATGGAGATGGGGCCCCAGTCCTGTGTGGGGCTGCGTGTATGGAAATCCCCCAGCCTGAGTGGGATTCCCTGCCACAGGGTGGAACGTTGAGCCATGTGGGATGAATTGAGTTGTGGTGCATGGTGGACATAGGGGGTGGTGGTGGAATGAGAGCATGGGGTGGATAGGGGAGCGCTCCACTGACCCATCTATCTATCTGCCTCTGGCAGCTCACAGGGGCCTCCCTGTCCGTGTTCTTGGGAATACGCTGGCACTAGCCACACCATCACCACCTGCCGGCGCCCGGCCCTGTGGCTCCCGGGATCAGCAGCCCATCGGACTCTGCTCAGCACAGCCAGGGAGGTCACTTGGGGAAGGGCCTCTCCACCTGGCCCGAAGGGCCCCCTCCCTGTGACTGGCAGCCAGGGGGTGGCAGGCCTCGCCCAGGCTGGAAGTGGCATCGGGGCTGCGGTGCCAGCTGTGGCTAGTGTTTGCACTTTCTAGGTATAAATGTGACTGCAGAGGACGTGCCGGTGCCGCTGTGTGTTATTGCTCGCGGTGTCGCTGCTGCCAGGGGCCTGGACGCAGGCTGCTTTCCGCTCACATCCTTTAATTCTCTGCCGGCAGCCGGAGGAGGGTTACAGCGACGGGCTGAGGAACCATCTCTGCTTACTGGGGCACAGGACAGATCTCAGCTCACATCTCTCCCCTGCGTCTGGGTCGGGGGCTGCAGCTCACAGCTCACCCCTCTCTCTCCCCTAGCCCAGCCCCCTGGGGAGATGCTCATGCAGGAAGCCAGATGCAGAGAAGTCCCACGGCAACCAGACTGGTGCTCCCACCTCACCCCAAACAGTGCCCCTGACTGTCCCACTGTGCCCACCTTCAGCCATGGGGGGACCCAGGGTCTGGCTGGCAAGAGGGGCCCACTAAGGGCAGGCAGCTGAATCCTCCTCCTGCTCCATCACATGGTGGCTGTAGGCCCCCGCAGCACCTTCCAGGCAACAGGGGGCAGGGCGTGATGGCAGCTTGGGGGATGATCCAGGAGGCCCCTCAGCTCTGGGGTTTCTCCTCTGACCTCCACAGCTCCTCCTGCAGGCCAAGTGTCCTGGGCCCCGCCTGCCTGGTCCCTAGCGGAGGGCACCCAGCGACTGGCTGCCCCCGGGGCTGTGGAAGAGCCCGTGGGTCTCCTGGTGGCGCCGCAGGTCCACTTTGCGCTGGAAGCCCTTGGGGCACAGGGAGCAGGCGAAGGGCTTGTGCCCCGAGTGCTTGCGGCTGTGGGTGATGAGGTTGGAGCTCTGGCTGAAGGCTTTGCCACACAGCTGGCATTTGTGAGGCTTCTCACCTGAAGGAGGGGGGAGAGGTTAGGGCTGGGGCTGCAGGAGGGGCAGCAGAGAGCCCCAGAACTCACCCAGGGAAGGACTGGAAGGACTCTAGAGTAGCAGGGCCCCCACCTATCTCGCCAGCCATGGGCCCAGGGCCCCAGAAAGCCACGGGCCCAAGGCCCCCACCTACCCGGCCAGCCATGGGCC
Organism: Chelonoidis abingdonii; assembly: GCF_003597395.2. Classification (NCBI taxonomy): domain Eukaryota; kingdom Metazoa; phylum Chordata; order Testudines; family Testudinidae; genus Chelonoidis; species Chelonoidis abingdonii. The sequence continues at coordinate 777,204 of NC_133794.1, read as the reverse complement.
CAGCTCAGCCTGGATCTATGGTCATGGGGTCGATGCTTGCACCCCTGTGACCCCAGTCACCTGCCATTCCCTGATCAGGCCACTAGGTGGTGCAGTTGCTCCATGGAGTTGCGCGGGGGAGGGACGGGAGGCTGGAGCAGGCGCGAGGCAGCAGTTTGTCCAGGGCAGGACTTGGGGCAAGTGCACCAAATGTCCCGCTGTTCAGGTGGGCAGCAGATCCCGGCCCTCAGCCGCGGCCCCTGCAGTCCCAGCCCTGGGCTCCCGCCAGCTCTGCCAGTGCCCCCCAATCCCGATCTGCAGCCCCTGCAGTCCCAGCCCTGGGCTCCTGTCCCCCAGCTCTGCCAGTGCCCCCCAATCCCGACCCGCAGCCTCTGCAGTCCCGGCCCTGGGCTCCTGTCCCCCAGCTCTGCCAGTGCCCCCCAATCCCGACCCGCAGCCTCTGCAGTCCCGGCCCTGGGCTCCCCCCAGCTCTGCCAGTGCCCCCCAATCCCGACCGCACCGCTGCAGGTCACCGCCTGCGCTCCTGTCCCCCACTCTGCCAGTGCCCCCCAATCCGCCGCAGCCTCTGCAGTCCCGGCCCTGGCTCGTCCCCCAGCTCTGCCAGTGCCCCCAAATCCGACCCGCAGCTTCTGCAGTCCCGGCCTGGGCTCCCCCAGTCTGCCAGTGCCCCCATCCCGACCGCAGCCTCTGCAGTCCCGGCCCTGGCTCCTTCCCCAGCTCTGCCAGTGCCCCCAATCCGACCCGCAGCCTCTGCAGTCCCGGCCCTGGGCTCCCGCCCAGCTCTGCAGTGCCCCAATCCCGACGCCGCAGCCTCTGCAGTCCCGGCCTGGGCTCCCCCAGCTCTGCAGTGCCCCCAATCCGACCCCAGCCTCTGCAGTCCCGCCCTGGCTCCCCCAGCTCTGCCGAGTGCCCCCCAATCCCGACCGCAGCCTCTGCAGTCCCGCCCTGGGCTCCCGCCAGCTCTGCCAGTGCCCCCAGTCCCGACCCGCAGCCCGCGTCCAGCCCTGGGCTCCTGGTCCCCCAGCTCTGCAGTGCCCCCAATCCGACCCGCAGCCTCTCATCGCCGGCTGGGCTCCCCCAGCTCTGCCAGTGCCCCCAGTCCCGACCGCAGCCCACTGCAGTCCGCCCTGGGCTCCCCCAGCTCTGCAGTGCCCCAGTCCCGACCCGCCAGCCCTGCATCCCGGCCCTGGGCTCGTCCACTCTGCAGTGCCCCCCAGTCCCGACCCGCAGCCACTGCAGTCCCAGCCCTGGGCTCCCGCCAGCTCTGCCAGTGCCCCCCAGTCCCGACCCGCAGCCCCTGCAGTCCCGGCCCTGGGCTCCCGCCAGCTCTGCCAGTGCCCCCCAGTCCCGACCCGCAGCCCCTGCAGTCCCGGCCCTGGGCTCCCCCCAGCTCTGTCAGTGCCCCCCAATCCCGACCCGCAGCCCCTGCAGTCCCAGCCCTGGGCTCCTGCCAGCTCTGCCAGTGCCCCCCAGTCCCGATCTGCAGCCCCTGGAGTCCCGGCCCTGAGCTCCTGCCAGCTCTGCCAGTGCCCCCTCAATCTCAACTCGCAGCCCCTGCTGTCCCGGCCCTGGGCTCCTGCCCCCCAGCTCTGCCAGTGCCCCCTCAATCCGGACTCGCAGCCCCTGCTGTCTCTGCCCTGGGCTCCTGCCCCTCAGCTCGCCTGGGGTCCCTCAATCCCGACTCACAGCCCCTGCTGTCCCGACCCTGACCCCCAGCTTGCCCAGTGCCCCCAATCCTGACCCACAGCCCCTGCTGTCCTAGCTGTGGGATCCCCTCCCTAATCTCTGCCAATGCCCCTGTCGTGAGGGTTGGGGGAGTCCGAGCCAGCTGCCCCTCACCTGTGTGGATGAAGGTGTGTTTCTTCATGTCGGATTTCTGGTGGAAGCGTTTCCCGCAGAAGGGGCAGGGGAAGGGGCGCGTGTCCGAGTGGATGAGCAGGTGGGTGGAGAGTGTGGACGAGCGCTTGAACTGCTTCCCGCAGATCCGGCAGGGGAAGCTCCTCACCTGCAGGGAGACCTGTCAGCTGGGGCCTGGGGGGAAGAGGGGGAGGGGACAGAGGACTGCAGAACCCCCCGACCTCCTCCAGTGGCCTCCCCCATAGAACCCAGCCTTTTCACCCCAACCCCATGGCACCTTGCCAGTCCCCGTCAGTGTTAGCTCCATGGCTGTCCCCTGCCCAAATGGATGCCCATCCAGCCCCCCAAAGCCCCTCACTGCTGCAAAAGATCCACCTCTAAACCTCCATTTGTATATCATGTTCCACCTCACCCCCCACCAGGCCTCACCCACCTCTGGCTTCCCTTTGCCCGGGCTGGGAGGGGCAGGCTGGTGCTGCAGGCCACCCGGGTGGCCACACATCCCCCATGGGGCCACGTGGCTGCAGAGCGTTGAGCATTTCAGGTGTCTGCTGAGGCGCTGGGCTCCAGGGAGGCCCTGCAGGTGGGGACAGAAATGGGGTCAACGTGGGGAGCCTGCCCCAAATGTATGGGCTGGAATTGGTGGTGGCCATGTAGGGCGGGGCTGAGACTGCCTCAAACTCATCACAGCAGTGACGGAACCCAGCCCATCCGGTGCCTGGACGTTTGCTGGGGCCAGCCTGTGTCGCTTCCCTTTGTTCTACAGCCATCCTCTCGTGACACTGAGCGGGAAACCTCACAATTACCTCCCCCCTCTGCCCACAATCCGACACTGGGTAAAGGGCCGGCCGGGCAGCCCCTGGCAGGGACGGGGCTCTGTTAGCTACCAGCCCCCTCCACCCAAGCATGGTGAGTTTCCACTACACAGCACGGCAGCACCGAGCGCCCCCTATGGAAACAGAGCCACCAACACTGGGCCCTGCACAGAGTGCGACACTCCCTGGTCACACTCTAAACAGACACAGATTGGAAGGGTAAACTGAGGCACAGCGGGAGGGGAGGAACTCACCCAAGCAGATCAGAGAACCCTGGTCCTCAAGTCCTAGTCTGGTGTTTTGTCCACTAGGTCACTCTGTCTGCCTGCCCCAGAGACCCCCCTCCCAGCTGTCCCCTCTGCTTACAGACCTCTAGCATCCTGTGGGGTGGGTCAGTTCAGCCACTACAATGCCAGCGGGGCTGGGAAATGGCGCTGGGATGATACAGATGCACTGAGAAAGGGGCTCAGACCTCCCCCAAACTCATGACACTCACGGAGGCCACCACAGAGCCAGCAGCTGGGCTCAGCTCACAGCCCCAAGCCAACCCCCTGAGTGCAAGCAGGGCTTCGGCTGTCAGACTCAGTGGGGTCGGAGCTGGCCCTGCTGGGGTGAAAGGCTTGTGCTGTGTTTGCTCTGATGGGTCCACAGCTGGGTCCTCACCCGCCGACCCCCCAGGTGCATCATTGAGCCAAGGGTGCTGGGTATCGGGCTCACGATGGGTCGCCCCCTGCGCCCCCAGTGATGGTGCCCCACAGGCCAGGCGATACTGCACACAGAGGGCAGGAGCGGCTGGGCAGGTTGGTAAAGGTGCCCCAGGGCAGCGCCAGAGCCTGGCATATGGGGCAGTGCAGCCCCACACTGGGAAGCACCAGGCTGGGTGCGAGGAGAGGGCTTCACTCAGCTCTGTTTAAAGGTGGGGGTGGGAATGGGACACAGGGGCCTTTCCTCTCTAGGGGGCACCAACTCCCATCTTGCCCCAGGGTAGGACTAGCTGGCTCAGGGGTCAGGGAATGGGACATGGGGCCTTGACCCTCTAGGGGGTGCTGGATCTGATCCTGCCCGAGCTGGCAGTGGCAGGCAGTGGTGCCTGCGTGAAGTGAGGAGGGAAGGATTCTCCATCCAGTTCCCAGGGGCAGGAGCCTCCAAACAACCCCATTGCTGGCAGCCCTGAGGGGAGGCCAAGCACTGGATGGGGATGGATGGCTAAAAGTAGCCAGCCAATCAGGCAGCAGCATAGACAGCTGCAGCAGCACAGCAGCCAGCAAACAGAGCTGTAAACAGCGGAGTTTCAGAGGGAGTTTACAGGGGGAGGTTGCGGGGGAGACTAAGAGACCTAGGCCGAGGAACTGATAGGTTAGTTAAGGGAGTGGCCTGTTGGGAGTTTGTTTTGTGTTTCTTGGACTAGCAGGTTTTAGGTGGGAAGGCTATGACCAATCCAGAGGCAGCAGTGAAAGACACAATGAGGATGACTGGATGTGGAAGCTGCGGCATGTACATGATCCTGGAGGGGTACCTGAAAAGAGTTTTGTCTGCATGAAGTGCTGCCTGATAGAGCTGATGGAAGAAAA